>NC_139574.1:36686834-36691834 GCF_946808225.1 Silurus aristotelis
TCGCCTGGAGGTCCACGACATCAGTGGAGCTCTCTTTGGGACACTGAAGCGGAGACGAGCTCGTGGGGTCGCTCGGAGGCGGAGACGAGCTCTCGGGAGGAGCCTGGAGCGGAGACGAGCTCTCGGGAGGAGCCTGAAGCGGAGTCGTGCCCTCTTGAGGAGCCAGGAGCTGGGCGGAGCACTCTTGAGGGACCTGGAGCTGGGCGGAGCTCTCTTGAGGGACCTGGGGCGGAGCCGAGCTCTCTTGAGGGACCTGGGGCGGAGCCGAGCTCTCTTGAGGGACCTGGGGCGGAGCCGAGCTCTCTTGAGGGACCTGGGGCGGAGCCGAGCTCTCTTGAGGGACCTGGGGCGGAGCCGAGCTTTCCGTGGGCGAGATGTCGCCTTGGAAGGGGCTCTGGGATGTGGCGTCGTCTGGAAAGGGACTCGGAGGAGTCACTTCGCCTTCTGTGACCGGAGGTGTCGGCTCGGCGCTCTCGTGAAGACTCTGTGGCGGCGCGGCGCTCTCGTGAAGACTCTGTGGCGGCGCGGCGCTCTCGTGAAGACTGTGTCGGCTCGGCGCTCTCGTGAAGACTCTGTGGCAGCGCGGCGCTCTCGTGAAGACTCTGTGGCGGCGCGGCGCTCTCGTGAAGAGTCTGTGGCGGCGCGGCGCTCTCGTGAAGACTCTGTGGCGGCGCGGCGCTCTCGTGAAGACTCTGTGGCGGCGCGGCGCTCTCGTGAAGACTCTGTGGCGGCGCGGCGCTCTCGTGAAGACTCTGTGGCGGGAAAGCACGCTCCTGGAGACACTGTGGCGGGAAAGCACGCTCCTGGAGACACTGTGGCGGCGTGGCACGCCCACAGGAACCTCGGAACAGAGCGGCACGCCTGTAGAAGCTCTGTGACGGCATGGTGTGCTCGCCGACGCTCGGAGATGGTGTGGTGCGTCCACGAGAACCCCGGAACACAGCAGCACGCTGGTAGAGACCCTGAGATGAAGCAGCCCTCTCATCAAAACATTGGGGCTGAGCTGCAGGCTCATGGGAGATCCGGCACGGAGCCGCGTGCTCTTGAGAACCTTGGAATGGAGCACCTTCCTCCTTAAGGGGACTGTAGTGGAGATTCACCACCTCTATCCCCAACTTCCCCAGAAGCAGCCCGCTGAATTCGGCGAGTGAGCCGAATTTGCCCCCTTTGGCGCTCCATAGTGAGCTGGCTTTGGCAAGAACTTCTCCAGACAGGAGGGAAATACAGAGGGCAATCTTGGCTCGTTCGGAAGGAAACCGGGAAATGTTAACAGCCACATACTCGCCGATGCCTTGCAGAAATCCGCCCAATTCGTCTTTTTTCCCCGAGTAACGAGCCGGTAATCCCCTCGCGCTCTCTGAGGGGCGTGGCGCAGCCGCGCTCTCATGATCCGGCTTCTGTGGATCTGAACCGCGAGAAGCGGCACTGAGCTTCCGGAGGAAATCCGAAGCCGGGTTCAGCTGCCGATCCGTTGCGGTCGGAATCGCGGAATGGCGAATCCGCGTTCGGTATAGGTCGGTCGTTCTGTCAGGCTGCAGACCGATATAGTCCGATCATTGTCCTTTTATTTCAACAACCGTACAACACAAAAACACTCATAAGCCGTTGAAAACAACAAACAAAGACATCCGCTCGATACGCGTTGCCCGCTATGAGTTTAAATGTCCCAAGCATAATCCATAAAGCCTTCGGCAATGAGTAATCCAAGTCGGAAGTGGAATTCGCATATACAGCCGGCGGTCGAGCAGCCACGCGATTGTCCAGCTTGACAATATAACGACCGACAGCCTGTGACTCAAGAACGTGAGTTTATGTAGTCTGATCTTTCATAAGCCACAGCTGTCGGTAATCTTGGGAAGCAGCGTGACTGCTATCGAGGGGGGCGTGGCAGGGTGGATCTCTGACAGCTACAGACGGGGGCGTGGCAGGGTGAATCCCTGACAGCTACAGAGGGGGGCGTGGCAGGGTGAATCCCTGACATATACAGTGAGGAAAATAAGTATTTGAACACCCTGCTTTTTTGCAAGTTCTCCCACTTAGAAATCATGGAGGGGTCTGAAATTGTCATCGTAGGTGCATGTCCACTGTGAGAGACATAATCTAAAAAAAAAATGCAGAAATCACAATGTATGATTTTTTAACTATTTATTTGTATGATGCAGCTGCAAATAAGTATTTGAACACCTGTCTATCAGCTAGAATTCTGACCCTCAAAGACCTGTTAGTCTGCCTTTAAAATGTCCACCTCCACTACATTTATTATCCTAGATTAGATGCACCTGTTTGAGGTCGTTAGCTGCATAAAGACACCTGTCCACCCCATACAATCAGTAAGAATCCAACTACTAACATGGCCAAGACCAAAGCGCTGTCCAAAGACACTAGAGACAAAATTGTACACCTCCACAAGGCTGGAAAGGGCTACGGGCAGCTTGGTGAAAAAAAGGTCCACTGTTAGAGCAATCATTAGAAAATGGAAGAAGCTAAACATGACTGTCAATCTCCCTCGGACTGGGGCTCCATGCAAGATCTCACCTCGTGGGGACTCAATGATCCTAAGGAAGGTGAGAAATCAGCCCAGAACTACATGGGAGGAGCTGGTCAATGACCTGAAAAGAGCTGGGACCACCGTTTCCAAGGTTACTCTTGGTAATACACTAAGACGTCATGGTTTGAAATCATGCATGGCACAGAAGGTTCCCCTGCTTAAACCAGCACATGTCCAGGCACGTCTTAAGTTTGCCAATGACCATTTGGATGATCCAAAGAAGTCATGGGAGAAAGTCATGTGGTCAGATGAGACCAAAATAGAACTTTTGGGTCATAATTCCACTAAACGTGTTTGGAGTGATGAGTACCATCTCAAGAACACCATCCCTACTGTGAAGCATGGGGGTGGTAGCATCATGCTTTGGGGGTGTTTTTCTGCACATGGGACAGGGCGACTGCACTGTATTAAGGAGAGGATGACGGGGGCCATGTATTGCGGGATTTTGGGGAACAACCTCCTTCCCTCAGTTAGAGCATTGAAGATGGGTCGAGGCTGGGTCTTCCAACATGACAATGACCTGAAGCACACAGCCAGGATAACCAAGGAGTGGCTCTGTAAGAAGCATATCAAGGTTCTGACGTGGCCTAGCCAGTCTCCAGACCTAAAACCAATAGAGAATCTTTGGAGGGAGCTCAAACTCCGTGTTTCTCAGCGACAGGCCAGAAACCTGTCTGATCTAGAGAAGATCTGTGTGGAGGAGTGGGCCAAAATCCCTCCTGCAGTGTGTGCAAACCTGGTGAAAAACTACAGGAAACGTTTGACCTCTGTAATTGCAAACAAAGGCTACTGTACCAAATATTAACATTGACTTTCTCAGGTGTTCAAATACTTATTTGCAGCTGTATCATACAAATAAATAGTTAAAAAATCATACATTGTGATTTCTGGATTTTTTTTTTTAGATTATGTCTCTCACAGTGGACATGCACCTACGATGACAATTTCAGACCCCTCCATGATTTCTAAGTGGGAGAACTTGCAAAATAGCAGGGTGTTCAAATACTTATTTTCCTCACTGTATATATGTGTGTGAGGAAAATAAGTATTTGAACACCCTGCTATTTTGCAAGTTCTCCCACTTAGAAATCATGGAGGGGTCTGAAATTGTCATCGTAGGTGCATGTCCACTGTGAGAGACATAATAAAAAAAAAATTAAAAGAAAATCCAGAAATCACAATATATGATTTTTTAACTATTTATTTGTATGATACAGCTGCAAATAAGTATTTGAACACCTGTCTATCAGCTAGAATTCTGACCCTCAAAGACCTGTTAGTCTGCCTTTAAAATGTCCACCTCTACTACATTTATTATCCTAAATTAGATGCACCTGTTTGAGGTCGTTAGCTGCATAAAGACACCTGTCCACCCTATACAATCAGTAAGAATCCAACTACTAACATGGCCAAGACCAAAGAGCTGTCCAAAGACACTAGAGACAAAATTGTACACCTCCATAAGGCTGGAAAGGGCTACGGGGGAAATTGCCAAGCAGCTTGGTGAAAAAAGGTCCACTGTTGGAGCAATCATTACAAAATGGAACAAGCTAAACATGACTGTCAATCTCCCTTGGACTGGGGCTCCATGCAAGATCTCACCTCGTGGGGTCTCAATGATCCTAAGGAAGGTGAGAAATCAGCCCAGAACTACACGGGAGGAGCTGGTCAATGACCTGAAAAGAGCTGGGACCACCATTTCCAAGGTTACTGTTGGTAATACACTAAGACATCATGGTTTGAAATCATGCATGGCACGGAAGGTTCCCCTGCTTAAACCAGCACATGTCCAGGCACGTCTTAAGTTTGCCAATGACCATTTGGATGATCCAGAGGAGTCATGAGAGAAAGTCATGTGGTCAGATGAGACAAAAATAGAACTTTTGGGTCATAATTCCACTAAACGTGTTTGGAGGAAGAAGAATGATGAGTACCATCCCAAGAACACCATCCCTACTGTGAAGCATGGGGGTGGTAGCATCATGCTTTGGGGGTGTTTTCTGCACATGGGACAGGGCGACTGCACTGTATTAAGGAGAGGATGACCGGGGCCATGTATTGCGAGATTTTGGGGAAGAACCTACTTCCCTCAGTTAGAGCAGTGAAGAGGGGTCGAGGCTGGGTCTTCCAACATGACAATGATCCAAAGCACACAGCCAGGATAACCAAGGAGTGGCTCTGTAAGAAGCATATCAAGGTTCTGGCGTGGCCTAGCCAGTCTCCAGACCTAAACCCAATAGAGAATCTTTGGACGGAGCACAAACTCCGTGTTTCTCAGCGACAGGCCAGAAACCTGACTGATCTAGAGAAGATCTGTGTGGAGGAGTGGGCCAAAATCCCTCCTGCAGTGTGTGCAAACCTGGTGAAAAACTACAGGAAACGTTTGATCTCTGTAATTGCAAACAAAGGCTACTGTACCAAATATTAACACTGACTTTCTCAGGTGTTCAAA
>NC_139574.1:36694334-36786834 GCF_946808225.1 Silurus aristotelis
AGTGATTGCATTAGTTGGGCTTGTGATGCTTCAGTGTTTAACATCAGACTGTTTTAATTGTGTTTGTAAAGCACCCTTATAATCACAAGAACGTATAAGTATAATTAAGTGTTTTGATTAACTATTGATGGTGATATAGTGATATAGTCATTATAATAGTTTTGATTAACTATTGATGGTGATATAGTGATATAGTCATTATAATAGTTTTGATTAACTATTGATGGTGATATAGTGATATAGTCATTATAATAATTTTGATTAACTATTGATGGTGATATTGTCATTATCATAAATGACTTTATTTACTGATCTCAATGTTTAATGAATCATTTTATGTCCTTTCTAATTAATTTCATTTTGTTAAATAATAGCAATATTAGCAATATAGAAAACTTTTAGGTCCTTAAGACTATTAGGAAAAATTTTAAAAACATTTAATGCACAACCTTTAGTGCTGCAGCACTACTTACGCACCACAGACGAAGGCTAGTTTACGAAGCTAACAAACAGAAAGCAACAAGAAGTCTCGGGTTAACGTGGAGGAGACAGAGGTAGTCAGTAATGTAAACATGACTAAGAACAAAAGCATTCCTGATAACCTGATCATCATCATCATCATCATCATCATCATGATCTTTGCTCTGCTTGTGTTCTATATGGTGGCTGTTCAGCCAAGATACATTCATTAAAGAACAACATGTGAAATTCTTTTATATTAATATGTTAGTATGATGTGAGGTTCAGTTCCCAGCATGACACTAAAACAGGAAGTAGTAAAGGCTACTTTTTACTTAAGTACATGTCAGAAGCCAAAATGCTTTACTTTAACCAGGATCTATTAAACCATGCATATCTGTACTTCTATTTGCATGGAGGATGTATGGACTTTACCATCTCTGCAATTTGCACGTACCAAGAATCAGCATGTAAAACTCAACAGTGGCGACTTTCAACAAACAAACTTTCATGCCGCAATGCATGCTGGGTGCCAGATTAGTACAAAACTCCCAGCATGCATTGCAGCATTAATAAATTATGCAGCTAAATGTTCTTACTATTTTCTTAATTTGTTTTTTATTTTGGTGTTGTTTGGTTTGTTGTGACTTTTCAGTTCATCTGTTTTTATTTCCTGTCTTGAGACTCAAACAGTGATTGTTGTTGGTGTGTGTGTGTCTGTGTGTGTGTGTGTGTGTGTGTGTGTGTGTGTGTGTGTGTGTGTGTGTGTGTTGAAATTCTGCCACAGTTCAAGCTTTAATTTGTGCATGATGTATGTAGGATTATTTCACAGTTATGTTCTGTAGTATCAGTGGTGCAATTGAAGATTATTAGTAATAAATTACACTCTTGATAAGAGATTAAATATGGAGTGAGATCAGTAAATATATTTAGCTCATGATGGGTTTGACAGCACAAACACATAAACAACAGCCCCTAAGTATAGTTTCTTCTAGCTTTTCTTGCTATTAAAGATGTGCTTATAATATTAGTAAACACAACTAATTACAGCAACCAAAAAAAAACCTACATTTTAAATGTCACGGTTCAAAAACTCTACTACAGCAGACACTGATCTCCATTATGGTGACATATGAAAGTACAGTTTAACACCTAAAATCTCAGTAGGAGCTTTTGTACACATATTACAGAAATAAAGTCACACTGGTTAGTAAGTGAATAAGCGAAGCTGGTAAAGCCTTTTTGGGTTGTTTGATCATCCTCGGCTGAGATGAGCTGATTTAATGTGCTTTCTTTTCAGTTGATTTAGTTAGTTGAATGTGCGAAATGAATTGTAACAGTAAATTTACTGTGCATTTAATTTACGAAAGCACACTGTAATAAAACAGTAGATCAGTGCTGATCGTCCTTCTATAAACACCTTAAATCTCTGTTTGTTAGATTTCTGTTTTCCTGTTTTTGTATTTCTGTGTTTTCCATTCTTTATTCCTTTACTGACATCTTAAGACATAAAACTATAATTATTAGTTTTCCTATAAATTCTTTTACTTTTTTTGTTTTACATTACTCCTTACTTGACTCTCTCCGAGTCTCATACATGCAAATAAAATCAGCAAACAGGTATCCTGACATGCTCTTGCCTGCGAAACATCATTATCTACAGTAGCTCCACTAGCTTTGATGGGTCTTTTTTTTTTGCCTTAACAAAAAGCTATGATAAAATACTTAATGCATTAACAGTGAAAGAAAGGGATCAGTAGCTCAGTGTATGAGGTGTTGGACTTCCGATCACAAAGTTGTTCTCACTGCTTGGCCATTCAGCAGCTCGGCCCTCAACCCTCATGTGCATGAATGAGATAATTGTAAGTTCAGTATCAAAGTGTCAGCGAAATGCCATAAATATAAATCATATGTGAAAATGTGCATTCATATGTTTTATATATATATATATATACTTAACATATTAAACTTTCAAATGATTAACTTAACTTCTCTTGGTAGTTTTATTATTCCAGCTGGCTCCAACACACGGTGGTTAAAGTCCTAGCTCATACTGTTTTCCTTTCTGGCTGCCTAAATAACTGCATGCTACCCAGCTCAAATATCCCAGCGCAGGGTCCCAGTGCAGAGTGAGCCATGCTACAGCACCAAGGGGCAGGTAGGGGTTAGGAGACTTGCCCAAAGACCTAAGAGTGGCAGCTTGGCAGTGTTGGAGCTTGACCTAGAGCCTTAAGCACTGAAACACCTCTTCCCTAGTGGAGGAGTTATACTGTAAGAAACAAAATAAAATACTTCTATACAGGATTTAGCTAAGTATAGTCAATATAAAGCCCTGCGCTCTCTCTCTCTCTCTCTCTCTCTCTCTCTCTCACACACACACACACACACACACACACAAAGAGAGAGAGAGAGAGAGAGAGAGAGAGAGAGAGAGCGAGAGACAGAGAGAGAGAGAGAGAGAGAGAGAGAGAGAGAGAGAGAGAGAGAGAGAGAGAGAGGGCACTTCCGTAAAAATGGCTGACTGTCTGATGTAAGGGTGACGGACTGAAGCCCTGGGGAAAACCCAGCCCCGGGGGGAAAACCAGCCCCGAGCTCCACGCCACCGGGACACGGCGCTCTACACCGCGCTCACATGCGACAGGCTGTTCAGTCTTGCCAATCAATCGGATCATCCGAATCGACTCACTCACTACCGCAACTCGACTCTTTGTATTCCAAAACGCATCGTTTTCATCCTAGGGTAAAAAGGAGTCATGAAAAAGATCCGAGTCAATCATAAACGACACATGACCGACTCCCAGAGCTCCAATGCAGCGGATGTGCTGGACTTTTAATGTCCAAACTTGCAATAAAACGTGTCACATTCTCGTCCAAATACTACCAACTATTTATTATAACCATTATTACTGAGATATATCTATCTATATATACACTGCATATTGTTTGTGCTGCACGATGGATTTAAGGCCATTATGAGTCATTTTTCCGTGAAATCTGAGTCCTTTAGTGCACCATGTTCCTACGCAGGATTTTTTTTGTTTCACAGACAGGAGCATGTGTGTGAAAATCATATCACTATTATATATATTATATGGTTTAGTTGTTCACTTAGTTACTTCATATATAATGAAAAGGTAAATCAACTCCTCATCATCAGAACCAGTGCTTAATTTATCAACGCATAGAATAAAACTGATACTGAAACAAGTTCGGGAAATTGCCGGAAGTGGTTTTTTTTTTTTAATAAAACACTCTGCATGCCCTAAAAGTCAATAAAATATAAGTAGAATAAACAAAATAAAACAATTTTTAAAAGTTTGTATTATAAACACACATGTTTTATTCTTTCTGTGCGGCCCGCTAACAAATGATCTATGGCCCGGTTCCGGCCCGTTCCTCAGTGAAAGAACCAAATGAAAATGATTAAGGCTGAACTCGTGACCCGGGCAGGAGTTATACCGGTGTGTAGCAACGCTCGAACCGAGTCAGTGCACACTTATACCGCTGTGTAGTGTTATTACGGTCTGGACGGTATTCGCGAGCTGGCTAACGGGCTAACCGAGCCCCTCCCAGCCTCCACGCCGCGAGTGGACACTCGCCATCACAGGAGTGTGTGTGTGTGTGTGTGTGTGTGTGTGTGTGTACCTGCACCGCCCGGCTCAGGAACGTCCCCGCATCCGCTGCTAGTCTCTTCACATTAAACTCCATGATGTGTTGCGGAAATCTAAACTACAGACTGCGCGCGCGCGCGTGTATGTGTTTGTTTGTGTGTGTGTGTGTGTGTGTGTGTGTGTGTCTGAGGAACTGACAAAGCACACCCACATAACTATCAGCTGTCGCCCAACATCTCAGCGCCGACTGTGGGGACAAGCTCCTCCTCTTAGACTTACACACTTACACTTACACACACACACACACACACACACACACACTTTTTCTCTCTCAGGCAATGTCAAAACAGACATCCTTACAGTGAATATTTTTGTTTTGAGGGTTTGTGTTTTGCAGATTATAGCGTTCCTATAGAGTTCTTATAGAGGTTTTATAAACTTCCAAAAGAATTCCTATGGAATTCCCATAGAGTTCTTATAGAGGTACCATAGAGTTCTTATAGAGGTCCCATAGAGTTCTTATAGAGGTACCATAGAGTTCTTATAGAGGTCCCATAGAGTTCTTATAGAGGTACCATAGAGTGCTTATAGGGTTACTATAGAGTTCTTATAGAGGTACCATAGAGTGCTTATAGAGTTACTATAGAGTTCTTATAGAGGTACCATAGAGTTCTTATAGAGGTCCCATAGAGTTCTTATAGCGGTCCCATAGAGTTTTTATAAAGGTACCATAGAGTTCTTATAGAGGTACCGTAGAGTTCTTATAGAGGTCCCATAGAGTTCTTATAGAGGTCCCATAGAGTGCTTATAGAGTTACTATATAGTTCTTATAGAGGTCCCATAGAGTTCTTATAGAGGTACCATAGAGTGCTTATAGAGTTACTATAGAGTTCTTATAGAGGTACCATAGAGTTCTTATAGAGGTCCCATAGAGTTCTTATAGCGGTCCCATAGAGTTCTTATAGGGGTACCGTAGAGTTCTTATAAAGGTACCGTAGAGTTCTTATAAAGGTCCCATAGAGTTCTTATAGAGGTCCCATAGAGTGCTTATAGAGTTACTATATAGTTCTTATAGAGGTCCCATAGAGTTCTTATAGAGGTACCATAGAGTGCTTATAGAGTTACTATAGAGTTCTTATAGAGTTCCCATAGAGTGCTTATAGAGTTACTATATAGTTCTTATAGAGGTCCCATAGAGTTCTTATAGCGGTCCCATAGTGTTCTTATAGAGGTACCATAGAGTGCTTATAGAGTTACTATATAGTTCTTATAGAGGTCCCATAGAGTTCTTATAGAGGTCCCATAGAGTGCTTATAGAGTTACTAAAGAGTTCTTATAGAGGTACCATAGAGTTCTTACAGAGGTCCCATAGAGTTCTTATAGAGGTACCATAGAGTGTTTATAGAGTTACTGTAGAGTTATCCTTTAAATGTAAATTAGATATAGGACATGTTTGAGGAAACAAAAGGCTGGGGGATACCATTCTGGGGGTTGGAGGACAGCAGGGGGTAATCACCGGTATTCACACCTTTGCTGGTGCCGGCCCCCCAGCAGGTCAGGAAGAGGTATTTTGTGAATGATAATCATGGTCTCAGATACCTTTTGGTTAGAGATAGTCCTTGGGGGCTTGCTGCTTCTCCCAGACTGATTAAAATAAGTCTATGATTCTGATTGATTCTAATGAAATTCTTCATTAGACTACACAAATACTTTTTATCAATTTTGAGCCATTTTGCGGATGAGCTGAATTTGATATAGCCTGGGGTGGAATTTGGATTTAGGCATTCTGTAATTCTTACAATAGAGTTCTTATAGAGATACCATAGAGTTTTTATAGTGGCCCCATAGAGTTCTTATAGAGGTACCATAGAGTTCTTATAGAGGTACCATAGAGTGCTTATAGAGGTACCATAGAGTGCTTATAAAGTTACCATAGAGTTCTTATAGAGGTACCAAAGAGTTCTTATTTAGGTACCATAGAGTGCTTATAGAGGTACCAAATATGATTGGTTAAAGAAACAGAGCTATTTCTTAAGGAGACTATGGTAAAAAAGGCCAGCAGTACTGACTTTGAAGGCCCTGGGCAGATTAGATTGACATAGCATCACATAGAGGCTGAAATCTGATTGGACAAAAAATCAAACATCCACATACACGTACTGGAAGCAGTGCCGCCAAGAGAAACACTACTAAATGAAGAGAATAAACAGTTGGGAATAAATCAATACAATTTCATGTAACATATATTAGAGTTTAGGTTGTAAATTTAGGTCAGTGCTTCTGATAGTGTTTAGGACAGCAGAGAAGACTTTGCTGGCCCTGACCGCCCGCCACAGATATAATATTAAATCTCATCCTTTACGTCTGGTGAGAGCCAGTACCTGATTGCTACAATCCTGCCGTTTTGGATGGTATTATTAATATGGGTTGCCGATACATCAGTTGTCATTCGTGCTGCTTCTTTTTAATAGTAAATCCACTGTTGTCCGGGCCTCCACCTCCCCTACAAGTGTGTGTATCTCAGTGTCTGGAAAGTTATGATTATTTTCTCTTTTCTCACCTGTCGCCATTATTCACCATAACAAAAGAACAATTGCATGCTAGGCTCATTAATATGGATCAGCATTCATGAAGTGCTTTGCATTGACTATCTGTGGTTAAAGGCCAGCGTGGATATGTGGCTGATTCAAGAATGCACACTTGCAGTCGATTTGTTGATGGTGGTGTGGTGGGCCGTCTCTTATCCCAGAGATCCCTCATGTCTGTGTTGCCTTCTCCCTTTTAGTTATGCTGCCATAGCGAGTCTTGCCGGAGTCCAAACTGCACAGTGACTTTAACTCTCATGCAACAATAGGTACACTTAATAATCCATATCCTTCTCTTCCTGTCACCCTCTTCTCTCTCTCTCGCTCTCTCTCTCTCTCTCTCGGTCGAGTTAAACATGCTCCTGAGGCTCCAGTGACCACTGTTCCTGCCCCTCTCCCCTCCGTGGATCTTCCCACTTCATCCAGGCCTGCCTCTGGATAGTGATCTCTTTGACTGGAGGCCACTCTGTGCAGCTGGGGAAGGTTTGTCATCAACGCCTTGGGTGGTTCCATGAAATTCCGGAGTAAGAACGGGAGCTTTGAGGATGGATTGGACTGTAGTTGTTGTCAACAGTCTCCTACACTGACTCAGAAATACACTTTGCTTTTGTTTATCATCACTGCACCCCGCAACATTGTATATCTGCTATAAATGGACATTCGGTGTAACCCAGATGAGGATGGGTTCCCTCTTGAGTCTGGTTCCTCTCAAGGTTTCTTCCTTATGCCATCTCGGGGAGTTTTTCCTTGCCACAGTCGCCAGTCGCCACCGGCTTGCTCATCAGGGACAAACTTACTCATAAAGAACATATTCATTTTTAATCACCGCATTATCTGTGTAAAGCTGCTTTGAGACAATGTTCATTGTTAAAAGCGCTAAACAAATAAAAATGAATTGAATTGAAATTGAATTTGTGATTTATAAAGGGAACATTGCTTACAGATGTGCGTACACACGGTTTTATAAATCTGAATATTTTGGGCGTACGTGCACTTTTAGACCACCTTCGGACAGTTTTATAAAAGAGACTCATGCTGATACTGTTGTGTACGCACGACTGGCGTCGGAACTAACCAGTGAGTGTTAGTTTCACACGGACCGGATTCTTGTAGCACATCGTGTATCCGCTGATGTCGAGTTGTTGACGTGTTCATTCAGAGTGGCTGCTGGTTTATAAGTTCTGGATTTCTGGTCAGTTTTGATTGACTTCCACTACTGAGTGGTGTTTAGCTGTAGGAGTGATGGCCACCGTCGAAGAGCTGAAGCTCCGAATTCGTGAATTAGAAAACGAGCTAATAAAATGCAAACAGCAGCGAAATCAAGACTCTGTTCCGAATTCCGTGTTCAGACCGAGGATTGAAAAAATGAGCGCCGAAGTGGTAGATTCCAACCCATACAGGTAGGATGACTTTAATACGAATAATAACGTAGTGACAGATAACCCGGATAAACTTCGTATTCTCCCCGCACCATATGCTACTTCACCAATGGCTCATCTAATGCTTGTTTTCTCGCAGCCGGCTAATGGCTTTGAAACGCATGGGGATCGTTGAAGACTATGAGGTAATGCACGTGTTCTCTGGTTTATATAAAGTAATAAAGTGTGTGTATGGTGTCTGATTGTGTTGACCAACATTTTGTGTTTGTGTATAGAAAATCCGCTCGTTTGCTGTGGCCGTGGTGGGAGTGGGAGGGGTGGGCAGCGTCACTGCAGAGATGCTCACCAGATGTGGCATTGGTAAGGTAATGCAACCTTCTTATTATATTACAGTACATTCACTCAAAAAGCTTTTTAGATTTACACTACACTGGCTAGGAGAGATCTACCTTCTGCAGCTTTCCAATTCTACTGGATTCAGACGCAGTGACTGGAGAAGCAACTGAAGCCTCCTGAACTCACCACACCACTTCACCATTGAAAGCACAGCATCATGCTGGGTCACAACTCTACCCAAATACACTGTGGTGTTTAAATGATGCCTGTTCGTTATTACACTATCAGTCTGAACTGTTGACACAAATCAGGTTCATGCAGTTGATACACATTTAGACCATACATTTACATTTATTCATTTGTCAGACCTTGTTCTTCATAGTTGAGGAATGCAACACACCTTTTAAGTTGTTTCTTGAAGATTGTGAGCTGTTCTGCTATTCATATCAACGGTCTGATTTCTGTTCAGCTCTTTTGATCTGTCCACCAGTTTTGGTGACCATGTGGCAGACCTGAGTAGAACCCAAGTGATCTTTTGTCAAGTCAAGAAGCTTTTATTGTTATTTCAACCATATATAGCTGACGCAGTACACAGTGAAATGAAACAACATTCCTCCCGAACCCTGACAACAACAACAATCACAGAAAACAGACTACACAGGGCTAAGTACTAGTAAGTGTCCTCGCCACATAAAGTGCATGTGTGCAGCCTGGTGCAAACAGTGCAAAGGCAACAAAAGACAGTGCAAAGACAAATACACAAAACACAGAATACAAAATAGCTCTCCCAGTAAACCTCTTGTAAAGACACACAGTCAAGTCATAGTCAAGTAAACAGTAGCAAAAATGTAAACAAAATGTTGTGCAAAGAGCAAATAGCAGCAGTCCAGAAAAGATGTGCAAAAACGACATGTAAACAGTTTATGGTGATAAAGTGATGTAATGTAAGTGGTACTGAAGAGATGAAGACATTTTGCTGTGAAACCCTGGTATATCCTAACAGAGAACTACCTGTGAGATGTTTACCACTCAGAGTATCAGAGGGCTGTATGTTTTCACTCAACGGTTATTGCCGCAGCTTTGACACTGATCTGTTGATTAGTTTGTACAGCAACAAATGAACTATAGTAACTGATTGGGTGTCTACTATGGATGTGCATCTCCATAACTGAGGCATCTACTCTAAGCTGAAGATTAAAATAATAAAGTTTTGTGTCGATGCACTGATGCTAATCGGTGAATCTTGCATCATATTTTATTCTCTATAGACTGCACTAAGGTTTCCATAATAAAATGACCAATGAAATAATTGTATAAAATAGAAACTGAATATATTAAGTGCTTTATTGTTTGTGTGTGTGTTTTTCTGCTGTAGTTGTTGTTGTTTGACTATGACAAAGTAGAGCTGGCCAACATGAACCGCCTCTTTTTCCAGCCACATCAGGCAGGACTCAGCAAAGTGGAGGCAGCAGAGCACACACTGAGGTGAGGGACATACAAAATACCTGTGTGTGTAGGTTGTGTAGCTTTTAATTTAATAATCCTATCACATGACTCATCCTGCAGGAACATCAATCCAGATGTTACGTTTGAGACTCACAATTACAACATCACCACTGTTGATAACTTCACACATTTCATGGAGCGTATCAGGTGAGTGTGTCCTGGTCCACTGGCCATAGCGGCGTTTGGCTTTTAAGTTAAAAAAAAATATTATTATTTTTTTTAAATGTATTGCTTACATTTGCTTGTTATATGTGTGTGTGTTTCAGTAATGGTGGACTTCAAGAGGGAAAGTCTGTGGATTTGGTGTTGAGTTGTGTGGATAACTTTGAGGCTCGAATGGCCATTAACACTGTGAGTATTTTATATTATCAGCTTTACAGAGATAAAGAGGTTCTAAAATATTATTTCATAAGTTTAGTGACAAAGTTTATCCCTAATGAGAGAGTCAGTGGAAAACAATGGCCAGGAAAAAACTTCCTGAGATGGTATGAGGAAGAAACTTAGGTAGAAGTCTTGAACCCAAAGATTTCTTTAGCGTTGTTTGAACGTGGATGAAGTCTGATGGTTTAGTTCTGTGCTTATCCAGAACAAGCTGCATTCTCCCTGCTGCCTACTTTCATAAGAACATTTTTTACATTTTTACATTTGCATTTATGCCATTTGGGAGACGCCCTTATCCAGAGCGACTCACGTTTATTTATTCAGTATTCATTCATATTGAATAGCTGTGCAGTTTAGGGCTTTGCTCAGGGGCCCAGAAGTGGATGCTTGGTGTGGCTGGGATTTTGAACTCACAACCTTTGGATCCAAAATCCAATGCCTTAACCATTAACTTCTTCACGTAAAATGAGGCATTTAAAGAGAAAACGATTCTCTTTTGGGGGAGTGGTGGCTCCAGCGGTTAAGGCACTGGGTTACCGATCGGAAGGTCGGGGGTTCAAGCCCCGGTATCGCCAAGCTGCCACTCTTGGGCCCTTGAGCAAGGCCCTTAACCCTCTATGCTCCAAGGGACCCTTACGAGAAAATAAACCAAGGACCGTGACGTCGGAGTGACGTGGGGCCGCCTTCCCGTGGGCTCACCACCTGCAGAAGGGACCGGTGCTGAGAGGATTGGGCAGCAGTCGAAGGCGGGGGCCTTGACAGCCCGATCCCTGGACACGGAGAAGTGTCTAGGGAATCTGCTTAGACTGCTGCCCCCGCGACCCGAATTACAGATAAGTGGGAGAAGATGAAATGAAAAACAAAAAAAAAAAACAATTATTTTTTCACTTTTGGGAAAGATGCTGAATTTTCTGCTGTAAAATACAGAATAGAGACACAGTATAAATTGTATAAATGTTTTTAATTGTGGCTGTGGAGATTTCCCCATTTAGCTACCAGCATGAGTTCAGGTTCCCTTGCCTTCATGGAGCATGCTTTGTGCACAGGGGCATTGTCATGCTGGATCCCACACATTTGTCAACATTGTTTCTTCTAGGAGTTTGTAAAATTGATTAAATTTAAGTCCATAGAACTTCCAGCTGTCTTGTACAAAGCCGGTTTTAACCACTGGTTCAGGAAAGATGCGCCTTTATGCAGAAATCCTGTAATTGCATAGAATCTAGGTGTGCCTTTTCCAAACTGCCGTGTGTTTTCTCTTTGTCTAGGCTTGTAATGAGTTGGGTCAGACATGGATGGAGTCTGGAGTCAGTGAGAATGCTGTGTCCGGACACATACAACTCATCGTTCCTGGGGAAACGGCATGCTTTGCTGTAGGTGCACTGATCGTTTACATGTTTGTTGTAATCCCCCGTTCCTGATGAAAAGACAGTTTTTATGTTGTCATTAATATTGAAATATAAAATGCCTCCTTGGACCTGCCTTATATGGAGTTGTTTTTGTTTACAGTGTGCTCCTCCACTGGTAGTGGCAGCGAACATCGATGAGAAGACTCTAAAGAGGGATGGCGTGTGTGCTGCCAGTCTACCCACCACCATGGGTGTCGTTGCCGGGATCCTTGTGCAGAATGTGCTAAAGTAAGCCAGACCCAGATCAGGGTTGGGTGCATCATACAGGGTTCCCTTGTGTACATATGAAAGCCTGGAAAATTGTTGACTAAGTTTCCAGTTATGGAAAACACATGTAGAATGTGAATAATCCTCTGCTGTCTTGGAATGTTGGGTGGCCTTCAGATGGTACACAAAAAATGCAGTCTGCCCTGAGCTAACCTCACTATTGAGATTGTCAGTTACCTTGACTACAGTGCAGCTTGCTGTGAACATGGACAAAGCTAGCAGCAGTAAAAAGGTGCGTTTGGAAGTTAATAAGACTTGATGTGGACATAATCTGAAAAGCCCCTTACTTCAGTCTTGTACTTATAATATAAAGTGAACTATAGTCTTTCAGGACAGCAGTAAGCAATTCTGTTTACTGTTTAATAGTGTTTATTATCAATGTTTAAGGAAAGATGGTGGATTTTGCATTTGAGGACATTTTGAATGCACTGCTTTTGGGAAATCTAGCGATGAACAGCATTAGAAACAAGCTAAATGGAAGTTGTCAAATGGCAAGAATATTATATAGCAAGCACTTTATTCAATATTAAAATTCCTATATATTCTTAGGAAAAAGAAAACGTTCTTAGAATTCTATGGTTTTACATATCAGGACATAATAAAAGTCACCTGGTCCTTTTTAGGTTTTGGAATTTGGTTAATACAACCACAGATAAACAAAAACACGACATATTACACTCATTCTGACCGGATGATTTTTGTTGTGGGTGTTGATGATGTGTACTTTCTTTAGGGTTGTAACAGTACACGTATTCGTATCAACATTTTTCGGTGCAGGGCTTTCGGTTCAGTACACGTGTACTAAATGCAATCCTTTGTACATGCTGAACATCCGCACATTAAAACAGGAACAGGAACGTATGAAGTGGTGAACTGCAAGTTTGTTTAGTCGCTGCCTTACACTTTCAGCTCATTTAAAAAAAAATATTATTCTTAAAAAACATACACAACGATGCCAAGAATATAAAAGAGAATCTAGAGTTGGCGCAGTGTCACTGTGGCTACTCATTACTACCAGCTAGTGGCTAGCGGCTAAAAGGAGAAAATCCTGACAATTCCACATTATGATTGAGTGAATAAATAAAGGATGAATGAGGAAAGAAGACATTTGGTAAAGTCTGCTGAAATAAGCAGGACAGGTAAGTAATCAAATATTTAGAAAAATAAATATTAAATGTAAAACACACACACACACTTACATATACAGTATATATATACACACACACACACACACACACACACACACACACACACACATGCACACCTGTATTACCCAGATAGGGTCTAACAAATGTAAACTTTAAATAATATTTTCCATTTTTTAATTTAAAATTTAATTTGTGCCAATTTAATTGATCACTCAATTAACCAAAATAAGTGTATTTATTTGATTTATAAAATTGATTTTATAAACAATTATTTAAATTAATTATTTACAATTATTTTTTATAAAATATTATTATAAATTATTTAACCAAGCAGGCTTTTTATTTCAAATTGCTTTAAAATGTAAAAACTGTTTAAATGTTTTGAACCGAAATTGAAATAGAAATTGACCTGACTTGTGACTTAAAAACCGAGGAACATAACAAACTATGAATTTTGTGTACCGTTATACAACTAATATACATGCATGCAAACACTGTCTGGTCAAAATAAAGTTATCACATGGATTTAGCAAATAAGTAAAAGCATTGCATGTCTGCTGAACATCTCTTTCCACATTAATTCCCCTCTTGCTGTTTCTTAATCTCTCAGAAAGGATTGGGGATTTGTGTTCAGTGAGATCAAGCACTAATATCAGGCACTGAGGCCTAAAGTTTAGTTGGTGTTACAGGTTACAAGCTATAAAGTGACAAACAAACAGGAGAGATGCGCAGTCTTGGTCACAGAGATTTTTGTAAATACAAATTATTATAGACATGCAGATGAAGATGCATTTGTATGTTATGACTAATTTAATAATGCAAACTGTCATTCAGTGCAATTGTTTAAGCAAATATATATGGACACCGTGTTGTAGGTATCTGCTTGGGTTTGGAACAGTGAGCTATTACCTGGGCTATAACGCCATGCAGGACTTTTTCCCTTCTATGATCATGAAAGCCAATCCACAGTGTGATGACAGACACTGCCGGGGGCAACAGGGGGAGTACGCAGTGAGTCTTCTTCCTTCACACCATCACTGCATGACTGTGTCAGCTTTTTAGGATTTTGCACATTTATTAAACAAAATACTCATCAGAGCTGACACACTCACACTCACAAAACATGATGTGCTTTTGAATAAAGTATCTTGAACCTAATCTCAACTCCAATGATGTTCTTGAAACAGAAAAGGGAAGCTGCACGTCCAAAACAGGAAGTAGTGGAAGAGAAAGAAGAAGAAGTAGTGCATGAGGAAAATGAGTGGGGTGAGTGCAGCACCCATGTAGAATGAGTAGCTTAGGGTTTTTTTTTGCTCACCAAATTTATTCTCGTGGTGAAAAACTACTTCCCTCTTTCCTGTAAGATTTTACCAGAGTTTTTTTTTTTTTATGTGAAATAGATAATAGATATATAATACATCTCTGAGGGGAAAAAACTAGACCACTCCATATTTTTTTTTAAATCAGCATCTCTACATGTAGGAAAAGTGTTGAGTGAGGAAAAGCAGGATTAATTCTCAGAGGGATACACTGAGCATTAGTTTGCTTCAATCCCTAGAATTTCATTAACAGCTGTTGATAAGTACATGGTCAAGTTGCAGACATTGGGGAGAATAAAGCTACAGACTGACAGAGGACAAAATAAAACAACTCTCCACTGACCAGGATGTCCACCCACTCATTTGAATGTCACTTAATGACATCAGTTCACTTACAAAAAGAATGTCAAACGGCAGCTGGGGTGAAGTGCAGGGCGAGGACTGGGCAAAGCGCAGGGTGAGGACTGGTGGACTGGGCGCGAAGCGCATGGCGAGGACTGGTGGACTGGGCGAAGCGCATGGCGAGGACTGGTGGACTGGGCGCGAAGCGCATGGCGAGGACTGGTGGACTGGGCGCGAAGCGCATGGCGAGGACTGGTGGACTGGGCGAAGCGCAGGGCGAGGACTGGTGGACTGGGCGAAGCGCAGGGCGAGGACTGCTTAAATTTTTGTGCTGTTCATCCATCAGCAATGCGAACGTTTGGACGAGAGCATGCAAGGACGCTTGAAAATCAGGGTTATTCAACCGAATATTGATCTTCCTAAAATAAAACATGAGTACTGTTTTGTTTAAAAATGTATATGAACTTGTTTTTGTTGCAGTATCTGAAGTCTAATGAACACTGCATCTTTTTTCTTATTTTGACCAGTTGAAATTTTCTGCAAATAAAGACTGACAAAAGAATGACAGTTTATTTGGAATTTTGCAGAATTGTTGCTTGTCTGTAGTTTATAGAATAAAAAACAAGTTCATTTGACCTAAACACACAGTAGGATCCAGAGAAATCCAGAGAAACTGGTAATTTTGCATTGGTCTCTTAATTTGTTTAAATGGTGTTCAGGGATAGAGCTGGTGTCTGAGATCTCAGAGGCGGAGCTTCAGGATGCATCAGGTCCAAAGCCGGATTTACCAGAGGGCATAACTGTCGCCTACACCATTCCCAAAAAGGTACATACAACATGAACAGTTATCCTGTACATCACTATCTAATCATACATGTATTATTGTACGACAATAAAAACAAGCTTCCATTATTGTTTTGTTTCATGTTTGGTGTTGATTCTTTGGTTGTTTCATGTTTGGTTGTTGGTTGTATTAACCAGTAGATTTCCTCCTCTTTACATCTAAGCATTGTTGTCTGCCTTTTGTATGTTCCTCAGGATGGAGAAGTGAATTCAGAAGAGACTGTGGAAGAGACGGATCAGAGTCTAGAGGAGCTGATGGCTCAAATGAAAAACCTGTAAAGGGGGACGTTCTCCTGATTTTGCAGACACAAGCTCTTCTACAGTACATAAAACCTTATAGACAGTGTTGTGCTTGTTAAAAACATCGTTTTACTTTAAAAAGATATAATATAATTGTAAAAAGGTTATAAAAATGCAGCTAATTGCACACACTGACCAAGATTTCTCCATTTATATAGATTTTCCAATGTCTGTGTACAGTCAATGGGAATAGTGATATTTCTACACTGTTAATGAAAGCTGTGTATTGACATATTTGGTCATATTGCACAACAGATTCTGTGCTTAAATCAGTTGAAAGTGAAAAAGTTGCAGACAACTGTGAGGATTTATTTCCATCACTGTTGAAGCTTGCTGTTGAATATTTTCTGTCATTTTAATTGTTTAAAGATGTACAATAAAGTAATAATTGACATTGAAGGTTAAAACAATAGGGCATGTAACATCGTTACTCAATTACACCTGCTGTTACCCTCATTCGCATTGAAGTTGCCTCCATATTAATATGAATCCATTTCAGTATTTTGGATGGTTCTTTATTATAGATAAAATTATTATTGAAGACTATAAAAACTGCAGTGTTTGTCCCCACTGGCAAAAGTCTGAACTTTAAAGGTAAAAGTTGTTAAGTAAACTAAAGTAGTTGAGGTAACTGTGAGTCTGAATAAAATACTGACTGGAAACGCCATGAACTGGTTTTATTTAAGTTTTAACCAAATGTATCTAAAAAAAAATAAAAAATAAAATACTGAAAGGTGTTGTGAAGTGTAGTAGTGAGGGACTGGAGGTGAAGTACAGGAGTACAGCCGGTGAACACCTTTCTGAACCAGGGTCTGTGATTTCACCAGACAGAACTGAGCTTGTGGTGGATTTTTCCAGAGAGCAATCCGTTGCATAACAGCTTTAGCAGTGTGCAACATCCTGCTGAAAGAAGGGAAAACCTTTGCTTGGTTTGCAGCGAATGATTAGGTATGAGATTTGTAAGGACCCAAGGTTTCCAGCAGAACTTTGCTCAGAACTAGTGTTCTGGTAACTGCTTCCATCAGCTTGACTTCTGGTTCTGTTAACTGCTTCCATCAGCTTGACTTCTTCCCATTCTTTGTCCTGTACATCCTGGTACAGACAAATCCTAAACCCCACGCCACAGCATGTACACTCTGACTGCTCGGTATTTTTGAGGCATGAACCTTTCCAGCCAATTTTTTGTTCGAGTAGATCTTCTGTGTGATCAGAGCTGACAGGCTTATCTTCCACTCCCCACACACATCAATGAGCATCAGGCTCCCATAACCTTGGCAATGGGTTACAATTGTCCTTCCTGCACACCATGAAGACCCCACAAGATTTCTGCATTTAAATGTCATTTTTGCCTTGCTCTTTATGTAGAATGCGGAAAAAAGAAAGCGTTACATCCTACATATATGATAACGTATAATAATTGACCAAAGGCAAGAGCTGTCACTGTTTGCCTCAACGGAATGAAAAATTTCACAGGAAAATGAATTCAGTAATTCATGATTAATGAAAATAAAAAAATATTTAATATTTGATCAGTTCAATAAATGCAATAGAAATGTATGTTGTAAAATAATAAAATGTCAAAAATATAAAAACATTTAAAGTAGTGTTTAAGTACTCTTCATTCTAAGCCACATCACAAAAATATTAAAACACAGCAAAACAAAAAGTCACATTTGGGTTTTTTTGGCAGAAAAAAATTATGTTTCTGTTTCTCTGCAGGGCCAAGAATATAGTCATGACTTAATATAAACAGGAGAATTCAGAAAAAAAGGAGAATTTAAAAAAATGCATATACTGTAGTGTACCATCAGTTTAACAATACATTCAGCTATAAGAATTGTGACAACACATTAATTAATGGTTTAAAACACATTTTCCTCTATCACTGAATATAACGAGTAATTCGGGTGGCTGGATGTTCTGATATGTCAGAATTCATTTTTCAAATCAAGAAAAAAAAAATTTCAGAGAAAGCTTTTTAAAAGCTGCAATCAGGCAAGAAAATAAATGCCATGTGAAAATGTCAAATGTCAAAAAGTTTGCTAATTTTTGTTTTAAATAACCAACAGTTGCATTTCAACAAGATGCTACTATATGCTATGTTTAAGACTTCCAAGCAGCAGTTGTGTTGGTATACTTATGGCTCCTACAACTTCTGATGTCTCCAGTTAAAGATTGATGCAGACAGTCAACAATAAAATATTTTCTTTACATGTAACACAGTAAACCTGTTACCTAGAAACACTGTTGTTTTGAATAAAGTTGCACAACAGAAATGTCTATTTAGTTCCCATTAGACACTAGTGTTATTTATTGGACCAGTACTTTGCGTTGGTTTATTGCACAAGTCAATTTTGCCTGGCGGGAATGAGGAAAGATGGAGGTGTCAGAGTTCACCAGAGGTCATCGGGGAGTTTGAGGTAGAAGGGTGGGGCTTTGCAAGCTCAATGTGTCACTGCTGGATGAGTGAGGAGAAGCCGCTTTCTCGCACACCAAAGACGTTTCGGCTTCCTTAATCTCCATGGCTCGTTTGTAGAGCTCAGCGGCTTTCTCAAAGTCCCCTTCCTCATAGCTGAGAGAGATCGAGATTCAGTCATTCATTATTCACAAATAAAGATGAGCACAATGGTCTTTGTGCATCTGTATGTTTCACAGTTTAAAAAATATGAGAAGAGACTGAGAAGCCATGAAGGTCACCACAATGAGAATGGGTTTAATTCTCCTCACTACTTTTCTATAAGATGAAAGATTTTAATTATTTTGTGAAATAAAGGAAAACGAACCTGAGCACGGCCAGATTCTTTAGAGTCTCTCCTACTCGAGGGTGCAGTCGCCCGAGGCTGTCCTCATACACCCTGAGAGCCCGCTCATACAGTGGTAATGCCTCGGTGTGCTTCTTCTGCAACACACACACACACACACACACACACACACACACACACACACACACACACACACACATACACATACACATACACATACACACACACACACACACGTACAGTAGCAGCACAAGTATCAATGCCACCTTCGGCATGAAATACGTGTTCATTTTCCAGTCTTCCAGTCTCACCAGCTGGCAGTAGAGCACACCAAGGTTAACAAGAGCTGTAGCCACACTTGGGTGTTTAGGACCAAAGCTCTTTACTCGAATCTCAAGAGCCAACTCGTAGAGAGGCACTGCCTTCTCCATCTTCCCCTAAAAAGTTAGGAACACACACAAAGAAGAGAGAGAGAGAGAGAGAGAGAGAGAGAGAGAGAGAGAGAGAGAGAGAGAGAGTGAGAGAGAGAGAGAGAGAGAGAGAGAGAGAGAGAGAGAGTGAGAGAGAGAGAGAGAGAGAGAGAGAGAGAGAGAGTAAAAAAAGACAGAAACACACTCTTTCACATTTGTTTTGCAGACATTTACTGTAGGTCAATATAATTATAGTGAATATTATAAAATTATAATAATTATTAGAATATAAAAAAGAATGTTATATTCAGCCCTATGTTTTTTCGAGAACTAAACTTACGTCACCATACCTGTACTACTGTGAGAACACTAATAGATCACATGATATGGGGGACTCCTAATACTCGCTAGAACTTCAATATTTCCTGTGCCATGGATGAGAAGAAAACCTAATTCTCATGGTTTACAGAAAAGGAGCAAATGTATAAAATCCTGCACAGAAGCCTTCTAATGGCCTATTTAAGTTGTCAACAAAGACCTCATTTACCTGACAAAACTATGCTGTGCTATGTTTTAGTCATGGTAGGTATTATGGTATGTTATGTAACCTTTTTCCACTGTATTAGTTTTAGACAAATATAAGAAAATATTCATCTTATAACACTAATCTTGGATATGTTTCTTATTCCTATCAGAGAAAATGTCTAAATGTCTAACATTTACTTTAAATGGCTGTAGCTGACTTATAGTAACAATCTAGAAATAATGAAATTTTTTGTCATTATTTTTTTTTACTTCTCAGCTGGGGTAAAACTGGGTGCTGCAGTGTGTGTATCGCTCTCACCCTGCGTTTATAGAGCATGGCAAGATGCTTGAGGGTGTAGGCGAGAGATGGGTGGTCTGGAGCTAGGGCTCGTTTGCGGATTTCCAGTGCTTTTTCATACAGCTGCTCAGCGCTCTCGTAGTCCCGCCTCTCGCAGTGCAGTGCAGCCAGGTTATTCAGAGACTGAGCACAGTCCGGGTGATCAGCGCCCAGCACACGCTGCCGCATCTCCAATGAACGCATCAAGAACACCTTCGCTGCGCTTTAACACAATATACGAAATCCAGGTTACAATCCAGCGCCTGTTACAAACCAATGATTTAATATAAAATAAGCTACCAGGATCACAGAGTCCGCCTCAATGCTTTCAAGTAAAGGTATAAACAGACACTGATCAATAATTATTACCCAGGTTCTTCACTGAAATTATTATTTAAATATTGCAAAACCCTGACTGTGGTAGTGCAATAGTAGGAAAATCCTCCATAACAGGGTGGTGTGGTTCAAAACTAAATAATTAAATAATAACATACAGCACATGGTGTAGAAAGAATTCCCCTTCAGCTGTAATTTACCACTAGAGGGCGCTTATTGGTTTATAGTGGAATATTCAAACGAGGTTATTCAGCTATAAACAGTCATAAAAGTTAAACAGTCAAACATTCTTCAGCCTTCTTTTCTTTATCTTCAAGTAAAAAATAAAATAATATGCCTGTTATGTTACACCCGACACCGACTTTACCTGCAGCCAAACACTTCCCTCTTACCACTGCAAAGTAAAGTCTTTTCACAAAAAATGCTAAATGAATTTAGTGTCACAAAAGCTTAGCCATGATAATCAATTTATGTGGATTATTATGTGTAAGAAATCCATGGTACAATCCAATCAACTCTATATTAGTACTATAAATCCAATCCAATCAAAAAATATTACAAAGAGTATAGCGATGTAAATCTGTGGTTTGAATTACAATGACTGTCAGAAGCAGTGCTGAACGTCTGCTCAACACCTTCTGACTTCACATTTGGGAATCCAATACAGCAATAGCATAATAATGAATAGAGATCTTTACACACAGACTTTACTGTAAGACATTCAGCATCAGTAGCATTGTGTATTATCACTGTCACTGATGTCACTGAAATTCAACATTTCATTTGGGATCAATGAAAAGCATACATCTATTGATCCTTATTGTTTCTAATAAATAAGTATGGGTTCATGCTAAGGAAGAGCACCACAGATGCCTTATTTGCTTTGAGGATGTTGATGCAGAAATATAGAGAAGGTTAGAAGGAGTTGCATTGCGTATTTGTGGATTTAGAGAAAGCGTACGACAGGGTGCCAAGAGAGGAGTTGTGGTATTGTATGAGGAAGTCAGGTGTGTCAGAGAAGTATGTGAGGGTGGTGCAGGACATGTATGAGGACAGTGTGACAGCAGTGAAGTGTGCAGTAGGAACGACAGACTGGTTCAAGGTGGAAGTTGGACTGCATCAAGTTGGCTCTGAGCCCTTTTCTGTTTGCAGTGGTGATGGACAGTTTGGTGGACGAGGTCAAACAGGAGTCTCCATGGACTATAATGTTTGCGGATGATATTGTGATTTGTGGTGAGAGTAGGGAGCAGGTTAAAAAGAGCCTGGAGAGGTGGAGGTATGTGGTCGGGGAGAAGTGGAATAAAAATGAGTAGGAGTAAGACAAAATACATGTGTGTGAATAAGAGAGAGGGCAGTGGAGTGGTGTGGTTGCAGGAAGAAGAGGTGGAGAAGGTGGAGGAGATCAGGTAACCTGGGGTCAACAGTATAAAGTAATAGAGAGTGTGTTAAGGTGCACTGGTTTGGGTTGCGGGTTTATTAAAGCCACAGTAGCAGCTACATTGGTACATTATCATGCATAGCAAACAGCATCACAGGTTTCCACCAGCACAAGATGGAATTAATATACAAAATTCCATCACACTGGACATGGACATATTTTGAAGGTAGCAAAAGGAGGGTTTACTGACTCAAGGTTGTTCTGAAGGTAGTAGAGGACACCAAGTTCATTGAGTGTCTTGGCACAATCGGCTGAGTCTTTACTGAGAGTCAACTCCTCCAACTGCAGTGCTCTGCGCCGCAACAGAGTGAACCCGTACTGTACACACACACACACACACACACACACACACACACACACACACACACACACACACACACACACACACACACAGATCAAATTAATAATGCGTAAAACAGTCTTACAACAATGAGACAAGGAGCTGCAATGCCTCTAATAAAATAAGAATGATTATCTTTTCTCACCATGTGGCCTTTTTGCCGAGCCATTTTCTGCCAGATCTTCACTGATCTCTTATGCAGCTTCTCAGCCTGCTCATACCTGCTCAAACCACAATTAAAAAAAAACCAGCATTCATAAGGGCTGCATTTAGAAATGACTTTTATACCACAGTGATATAGGCCGTATTTTGTCTGATAAAAGTAAAAAAAAAAAAAAGAGGCTGGTAAAGGAAGTGACTGTTTATAGCTTAGAACAAAAAAATAAGTTGTTCTAAAATACATGTTTCAGATCATTAAATGGAAATAAAAACAGTTAAAGAATGCTTTGTTATATTTGAACACATAAAAATGTTATTTGTAGCAACTTCCTTTTGAGGAGAAAAAAAAATACAGCAGCATGTCCTGTTTTATTCTTCATTAAAAAAAGCATAGCACTTAGCAAAAGATTTACTTGTTTTGTTTTTGGTAGAGGAGTGAGAGCGAGTCGAGTTCTCTTGCCACACTTGAGTGCTCGCTTCCATACGCATTCTCACTGATCTCCAGCGCTTGCTTGTACAGCTGCTCTGCATTGCCAAACTTCTTCCAGTGGACATAAACTCCAGCCAGCTGGTGCAGTGACTGTGCCACACTGGGGTGATCTGGATCCAGAGCCGTCTCACGAATCTCTAGAGAACGCTGCAGGGGAGCAACGGCCTGGAAAAAAATACACACCAAATGAGATGTCAAGAGTAATAATAAATAAAATAAAATAATAAATAAAATGACTATCATGTCACTAAGTGGAAGAACCATTAGTGTTCAATGGACAAACACTCTCAGTCCCAGAAAGGAGCAATATTTTTATTTAGCTTCAACAAAAGCTGGTTCTTAAAGTTTTTGGAATTGATTTAAGCTCTTTTTGAAATGAAAATGTGGGTCGGGGAGTTTTGAGCCTTAATGACATCTTCGGAGGTGCAAAATGTAATTGGTGACTGTCAATTAAAATAGTGTGGAGTAAATATTAAATCATAAATGTAGTTCAGTATAAAAGTAAAGTTGCTTATATTTTTGTAGTCAGAAAAAAACAGAAAATGGCCTAAAAATTCCTTTCGTACAGTTGCGATGTACATATACTCAAATTCTTTACACCACTAGGTTTTAGGGCTGCAACTAAAGATTTCTTTGATAATTGATTAAACTGATGATTTTTTAAATTATTATTATTTTTCCAATAAATCGATTAATCAGATAAATAAAAATTAAAAATGTATTTGATGTTTTACTTATTATAACTATATAAAACCCTAAGTCAAGGTATCTATGTATAAATGTGTATTTAAATATATGCCACATATTGAGTTTAACTATCTTTGATTTGGACATTTTAAAGCTTATAGTAGCTGCTTGTTGAGTGCATGGGGGATTTACTCCTTTAAAAAAATTCCCTAATGCTGGGTTGGTAATTTCTGTAAAAAAACAAAAACAAAAAAGCGAGTATGCGAGGTGAAACAATTTTTGTAAATCAACATTTGTTTTGTTTTTAATGATAATTACAGATGACAACCAAAATCAATTTAAAATATAACTACATAAACACAATATTTTGAGAATTATGGTTAGAAAAATGGACAGTTTGTTAATTTGTAAAAATTAAAGCATCTAAAATGTATAATAAATTTAATTTGTACAAAAATTAAATGATATATGCATTAATTAAATAAATAAACATTGAAAACAAGCATTTTAAAGCCAAGAAAAACAGTTAACTGTTGTAGTGTTATAATGCTATATGTAATGCTATAATGAAGAAACGCAGCGTGCCAACAGGCTCAAAAAAATCTGCATTGATGTACAAATGCATAAACATTCACTGAAAACCACAACAGTGAGTAAATATGTACTGGTTTACTGCTGCTGTTATTTGCTGCTTTTAGATTTAGTGTTTGTTCGCACAGTTTTAATTGAATTATCACTACGTCACGAGCGAGCTGATTGCGCAACCTGATGCTCGCAAGTCACGACAGAACAGATCCAGTGCGACTGTCCTGAAGCTATAAACAGTTTATACAATAGCACTTCATTAAACTACACCATTTTCACATGATGAGGATTCTACAGTTTTTACTCACCTTGTTGATGTTTCGCCTTCATCTGTGATTCTAGTGTGTTTTCTTTTCATGTGCTTGTGCATCAATGTGGTACTTCCATCCCACACAAACCTTGCATAACTTGCAGTAAAGCTACTGCTATGGATTATTTTAGTAGTCGAGTATTCTAATGATTATTCCAACAATTGCTCGATTAATCGGATAAGAAGTACTTTTTCTTAAAGTGCAATACTAAATAAGACGGGTCTCTTTAAAAATGAACAAGTAATTTGTTTACTTTTTGAAAAATTTAAATTTTTATTGTTAAAATTGCACACAAGAATATCTGTGAAAACTAAACCCATTTAGTGCATTTAATTGACATATTACATCAAAATACAAATATATACATAAAAATCATAAATAAAAATAGATTTCAGATGACTGAAATTTGTTTTTGTTTTTTTTATGTTTTAGTTTGAAATGATTCTTGAATGAACTTTGGAAACTTTCTGTCTCTTCCATTGGCCTAAATCATATGGATGCCAGTTTCTGACACATAAAATTTTTTTTCACTTCATTCTGACTTTTTCTCTCGCAATTCTGACTTTTCTTTCTCTTAAATGCAACTTTTTTTCTCTTAAGCATCCGACATTACTTGTGCATCCACTGGTAACCATGTTGTTGGCCTGGAGTTTCTCTCCATAGATCGAAGTCTTAGTTTCAGATCATGCAATTCTATTAATTGCAGCTGATTTTATTTTCAATGTGTAAAACTTTCTGCCACTACAGAAGGGCTAATTTAGTTAATTTAAATGTAATATTTATTTTTTAAACTAGAAATTGCGAGAAATAATGTCGGAATTAGGCAAACTTTTGATTTGATGTGGCAGAAACGTGCCTCCATAGGAATCCTCTCCTTGCCGCTCACTGTTTCCTCCTCGTTCCTCCATTTTTCATTTTGCAGTGTCTTTCTGTGTTCCCTGTCCAGAGCGCTCCAGAGTTTAGCGGGTGGTGAGTGAGTAATAATGCTCCGTGGGAAACACAGTGCTCTGTGTGTAGTTAAATGGACTAAACTAAGCCAAATTATTTTGCCCCTATGCTTCGTTTAGTCGATTTAACTACACATTTTTACCCAAGGAATCGTTACAGCCCTAAATTGCAGGTTACAATCTTTTTCGCTGCGTTTAATATAAAATGCTTCCATGCACATTTTCCTGCTGCTGGTTCACCTGTACTCTCTGCCATTTTGCAAGCGGCAGTGTTATCCTGGCGTCACACAAACCCAAAACTTTGATAACCATACTCGATGACAACAAATTTTATTATCGATTATTTTACATTTTATCGATTCGTTGTTGCAGCCATACTGTATTTATTAAAATAGGCAAAAAAAATAAAATAAAATAAAAATAATAATAATATTAAGATCTGTGATGTTATTGCAGTTTTAGTTATTTATAGATATTTTAAGTGATTTCTGTTTTTAGTGTGAACCTTTGCACACAGATGAAACAAAATTTAATATATAAAAACTTGCATAATTAATGCCCGAGTTTTTATATATTCTTTAATACACCATAGCAAATGTTCCGTTTGGTGTCCTGATGATTTAGAAATTGCGAGAAATTTTAAAGATTTACAAGAATGTGTGTGTGTGTTTGTGTGTGTGTGTGTGTGTGTGTGTATGTGTATACCTGGCTGAGGAGCCCGAGGTCTTTAAGGAATCGGCCAAGGGTCTCATACAGGTTAGCCAGTCTGCTCATGCTTTCCTCACTCTCACAATTCCGCTCAAACTCCTTCAGAGCAACACAGTATTCAGCTGCCATTGACAATTTATCCTTCCCTACAAACTGCCAGTATGCCAGCAGCTCTGAGAAATGACCCCTGAAAAAAATTCAATAGGGAAATGTTAGAGATTATATTAGCCTTTATATTACTTCGGAAGTCAAAGCAACACATTTCAGATTGCTCTAGTGTCAACATTTTCATAATAATCACTCTTTGCTAGTATACGCTATTACCGCTCCCTTATCTATCAGACATTAAAACTAATGAAATTATGTATGGAATCCGGACCTGATACTTATCAATTAACTGTCCTAACAACTTAATCCACCTTAACCTCAGCAAATTTATCCAGCCTCCAGGTTTCACTAAATCAGTGATGTTATCAAGTTTCATGATATCTTAACAAATCATTTGTATATCAGGATACCTCCAGCCTCGTTGGTTTACACAGTTTAACTACAACAGTAGAAATGTTACAACAGTTTTTTAAGCGTGTTCTCACTGCTGCTACGTGAATATGATTGAGTGAGTATCACAACACTACTTTATTTTTTTTGTTCCATTACAAAGGCCTGTTTGTAAAAGGGTCCTGCATTAGAAGTCAGAAGGCACTAAAGTAAATTTATGATTTGCTGTCTGTACCATATTTAATTACATAGCATCAGTTTTTTTCTATTATGTCATATTGCATTGAATCGTATTTATCACATTCAAATTGAAATCATATCGCACTGCATCGTAATGGGGTGAATCATGTCATATTGCATCGGAAGCTGCTTCATATGTATCTTTAATGTGTCATATGTGACAGCTGGATGGAGGAAGGAGAGTGACACCTCTTGTAGAGATTCTGGGAGACAAACAGGTTAAGCAGACTGAGCTGTAGTTTACACTTATTCCCCTGCTGCTGCAGCAACCATGGCAACTCATCAGCAACACGCCACGTCACTGTATTCTCACTGTTCACACACACACACACACACACACACACACACACACACACACACACACACACACACACACACACACACACACACACACAGTTCCCATTGTCATGAAGGAAGCAAAAGATTTTAGCACAAAATACTAAAAATACTGTATGTGTGTGTGTGTGTGTGTGTGTGTGTGTGTGTATATATATATATATTAGTAAAACCCCGTTTTTCACAAGTTTGTATATATTGTATTAGAGCAGTTAATACTGTGTACTTTGAGTACAATTCTCTCATACTGACCACTGGATGTTCAACATGTCACCTGATGGCAAATATTTTTTTAAGGATTTGAGAATTACAATTGTTGCTCATCACAAAGAGGCCGAGGCTATAAGAAGATCGGAAACACCCTGAAACTGAGTCGGTTTGCATCGCACCATGTGTTCAACATCCAGCAGCTGCATGATGTCATTATGGAGGACTAAAAGAGGATCCCAGCAACAACCTGTGCAGCTCTGGTGAATTCCATACCCAGAGGGGATTAAGGCAGGGTAAGATAAAAATGATGCTTACCCAAAATATTGATACTTTGGACACAGTTTTTTGTTCACTTTTTGATGTTTACTGATACTCACTTTTGTTGCCAGTTATTTACCCAATAATGGCTGTATGACAATATGACATTTAATGACAGTAAATCTGTACTTCTATACAAGCTACTCTCAAATATAGCCCAGTTTCATTTCTATAGTATTGTCGCTTGAGAAGATACTAAAATGTTTGCTAAAATGTGTGGGGTGTACTCACTTTTGTGAGATACTATATAAATATAAAGTGTGTGTGTGTGTGTGTGTGTGTGTGTGTGTGTGTGTGTGTGTGTGTGTGTGTGTGTGTGTGTGTAACCGATACAGACCTAAGCTTCTGGTTAAAATAATGAATAAGTTTCTCTCTGTACAGTGAGCAACATTTTCCTCCATTGAGGAACTCCTGCAACACAGCCTCACATGCCTAGACATGATACAAAGAAAACACGCACACACACACAAACACGCACACACGCACACACACACACACACACACACACACACACACACACACACACACACACACACACACACACACACACACACAACCATAAGCCTAAGAGTCAAACATTGACACATTCTCTTAAATTATTATTATTTACATTTTTATTAGTAGTAGTAGTAGTAACACACACACACACACACACACACACACACACACACACACACACACACACACACACACACACACACACACACACACACACACACACACACACACACACACACAGACCTGAGGGTGCTGAAAGCGGACAAGGCCACAGCTAAAGGTGGTGATAAAGAGTTTCTGCAGACTGCAGAGCAGAGACGAGAGCCCTGGGAAATTCAGCTCTGGAAAAATATCCAAGAGTTCAGATTCACTAACGCCATTATGACTGGCACAGAGCAGGCACAGTAACTGCAGAGGATAAACATACACACACACACACACACACACACACACACACACACACACACACACACACACACACACACACACACACACACACACACACATATTAACCAACATTTTTTTTCAGGTAATTGATTTTGGTTAAACATTTAAAAAATAAAAGGTCACGGTTTAGGTATTTATATATATTTCGGTACGGTTAGAAAAAGAAATGCAAACCATAAAATTGCTTGCTGTTTTTATTAACACACTATTATTATTATTATTATTAACATTTAAACACAATTTTTTAAAAACTATTTTAAATAAAATGTCTGCACAGTTAAATAATATATAAAATAATATTTTTTTATATTTTATACAAAATTTTATAGAATAATGTGGATTAAGTTGGCACAAATTAAATTGATTAAATCAAATTAAATGGAAAAATGTAATTAAATAGTTAACATTTTCTCCTTTTAAGAAATCTTTTTTAAACTGGACATAAAATGCTATTTATAAGAATCCATAGCTATGGAAACTTTAGCGTTTTCATGCATGCACAAAATAAATATTTTTTTCCAGTATGGTATGAGTAGCCACAGTGACCCTGCACTAACTCTAGTTTTCTTTTTATACCCCTGTCACTCTTTTGTATGTTTTAAGCTTAATAATAATAAATGCACTGAAAGTGTGAGGCGAAGACTGAACAAACTTGCGGTCCGCCACTTAAAACGTTCATAAGGGAACTTAAATGTTCTGCAGGTAAAAAGGATTGTATTTGGTACACATTATCAATAGAAATATAAATGCATATCAGTCAATAAATCATTATGTACAACAAGTGTGCAACTACTGTGCAACTCTAATGCCTGGGTTATTTAAAAAAAAAATTAAAAACATTTTTCAATGTTGCACAAATTACAACATTCTACCTCATGTTGCATTTCCTTGCACTGTTATGGTCACTTTCACAATACCCTTCTGTGTTTATCTTCACATTGCACCTTATACAGAATTATTGTAATATGTATTGCACCTTTGCACTCCCATAATACGTTTATTGCATATTTGTATATTAATATACAGTGGTGTGAAAAAGTGTTTCATTTGCATTTCACACAGGGCCACGTAGTTTTGAATTTTCTGTTCTCTCAATATTAAAAATTGCATGTTGTGTTCACTTGTGTTATCTTTAACTAATATTTAAATTAGTTTGATGATCTGAAACGTTAAGTTGACACATGCAAAAAAAAAAAGAAAACAGGAACAACACTTTTTCACACCACTGTATTTATATTAGATTTATTTATATATGTTGCTATTTGCACTTCTGGTGCACCCTGTACTTGTACTCTGCACAATGACAAAATCTAATCTAATCTAAGAATAAGTCAGGATGTGCACTCACTTCTCTCATGACGTGCCTCTCTTTGTCCGAGCTGAGCGAATCCAGTCCCAGGTTCAGGCTGAATCTGTACAAAGCCACTGTGTCCTGACATGACACACTCTGTTGTAGTGTTCTGTCTAGTGTCCAGGATGATCTAATGCTAAAACACAGGATGAGGAATATGTGGATCATTTTCAGGAACATACAGTACAAGCTTTAACATGTCCTGAACACACACATAATAACCCCATTTATACAGCAGACTTTTATAAAGCACCGTTCTCACACAGGAAATGACATTTAAAGATTGAACTGGGTTTGTTACTCACTGGGTGAGAAGCCGGGCCAGCAGTGAGACGTAAAGCGCATTGCAAGTGGAAGCAGAACGGCAGTGTCTTTCTAACTTCTTCTCCTGTAAATAAATGAAATCTCAGAAGATAAATAACATGATTTTCTGACATGGCGAAACACTCAGCTCCTGCAAAATGTGCAACATCCATATAATATTTCTAATAGAATACCACAAACGCACCTGCTCTATTGTAAACTTTATGTCAGTGTTCACACATGATGTGTTCAGGACATTTTTCACTTCACGTGGATTAAGAGGGTCCAGGTGTAAAGTGGGCCACAGCCTGGAAAGTGAAAGGAAACTGTTTCTCTTTGGAAATGCGGATACACAAACTGAACATAACCAGCATGCAAATCCCAGCCTTGCAAAGGAAAGATCATTTTGGTTAAAATACTTTTAATTCAGTTAAACAGCTTCTGCTGTGGGTTCTTTCAATGGGCACAATCGGCATGGTGTGTTTTTGAGCTTTTGTTAAATTTTGGAATCAGGGAAGTCCAATGCATAATATCATGATATAACAGTGATGTGTCATTTAAGTAAAATAATTTTGCACTGCAGTCTGAGCATTTTGGACTAGACTATGGTATACATGGAACTATTCCTGATAAATGCTAAATGAACCATTTGCATAGTTTTATTCTTACATGCTTTAATGGTAAGTTTATTATAATGATCAACTACAACGCTTTGGGTGCGTGTACCTCCAAGCCTGTGGGCATGACTCGACGTTGACAGACACCAGAACTCTGACATTAGCAGGAAGTGGATCAATCAGCCACTTCATATGTCGCTCTGAATTCTGAAACAAAAGAAGCAATTACGGGAAAAAAAAAAACACTAATCATCATGGTGTGTGAGTGAGTGTGTGTGTGAGTGGGTGTGTGTGTGTGTGTGTGTGTGTGCTAGCAATAAAACAATTAAAAAAACCTATTTTTTTTACGCCTACTTGGATTTGGTCAATAGAGTCAATAACAATAATGATGTTGCCATGATGGCGTGAGGACAGTCTCTCCAACCAGCGAGGAAATTCCTCCAGGATCTTACAGGGGTCCATTGACAAGCCTGAGAGCGACCAGAAATGCTGCAATAGCTGCAAAAAAAAAAAAAAAGAGAGAAAAGAGAAATGTTTGTGATTTATGACCAAACTTTTGATGTCACCCATATGAGGATGGGTTCCCCTTTGAGTCTGGTTCCTCTCAAGGTTTCTTCCTCATATCATCTAAGGGAGTTTTTCCTTGCCACTGTCGCCACGGCTTGCTCATCAGGGACAAACGCACACCATTCACCTTCACTGTTGTTTTCTGTAAAGCTGCTTTGAGACAATGTCTGTTGTGAAAAGCGCTATACAAATAAACTTGACTTGACTTGATTGATTTAAAATGGAACTGAAGAAATCGTAGATATTGTTTATACATGCATAATTGTTGTGCAAGACCATGTATGACAAGTTGACCTTCACAGTGAGGCGTTTGATGATGAGGACCGGCTCTGCGCTGGTGGACAGAGCAGGACCCACAAAGTGATAGAGGATCAGTGTGTTGGGGGAGTGCTTCTGCTGTAGCTCTATCCTAAAACACATTTACAGCATTTTATTTACAGCATTTTCATTGTTCAACCAATATAATTCACTACTACTATTAAATCAAATCAAAACATTTTTTCTTTAAAACAATCCAAACATGAGACTGAATACAATGGAAATCAAGCACAGTTAAACACCTGCTGCTCTAATTATCTAACAAACACAGTCTATTTAAACCGTATAGATATAAACTTTAGAGTAGTTGGTTGCATTTGCAAAAGTAAATACCATTTAGCAAGGAGGAGAGATTTGCCAGAGCCTGGTCCTCCTGACACTAATAAAGGAGGAGTGGGGGGAGGAGCAGCAACCATATCATTCAGGCGATCAATGTACTACAGAAAGACAGCATGATGGAAGGTGCAGAGAGAGAGAGAGAGAGAGAGAAAGAGAGAAAGGGGGAGAGAGAGAGAGAGAGAGAGAGAGTGTGAGACAGATAGAGAGAGAGAGTGAGACAGACAGAGAGAAAGAGAGAGATAGAGAGAGACAGAGAGAGAAAGATGAAGACAGATAGAAACAGAGACAAAAACAGAGAAATAAAGAGACAGACAGAGAAACAGAGAAAAAGAGGCAGAGAGAGACAAAGTGACAGAAAGAGTGAGATAGAGAGACAGAGAAAGAGAGAGGCAGAGAGAGAGACAGGGAGTGAGACAAAGAGAGACATAGAGACAGAGAAAGAGAGAGACAGAGAGAGAACGAGAGAGAGAGAGAGAGAGAGAGAGCGAGAGAGCGAGAGCGAGAGAGAGAGAGAGAGAGAGAGAGAGAGAGGGAGATGTTTAATTCCAGTACTCTTAAATACTCTTAATGGAAATGAAATGTTATGGCATATAAAAAAAAAGGGAGATAGAAGAACCTTCTGAAAGCTGTGACTAGCTGAAGAGCTGCAAATCTGCTGGTAGGCCTCAGTCTGCTCCTGTTCATCAAGTAAATCCCACAGCACATCACCAGAATCTGATTCTTCTCTGTCCTCCAGTCCTGTGCTGTCCTCCAGCTCCAGCCCCAAAAGTTCCTACAGAGTCAAAGGAACAGAGAGGAAATTACAGGTAAAAGAAATGTAAATAATTATAATTTTAATAATAATTAATATCATTCATTACATTACAACAATGTTGTCTGGGTGTGGCCTGTTAGCTGAGGAATGGGGCCTGGGTTTCACCTCTGAAGCATTTTATGTTAAAAAAAGTATCAACCACCATGAAGACCTGAAAGCTGTATATGAGAGTAAATTGTATATAATATATATATATATACATATGCATCTTTAATCTCAGACCCAATTGTTTTAGTGGAGAGCAAACAAACCATTGTCCTTGTCACTTCAATAAAGAAAAACAAATAAATAAATAAAAAGAGAATCATTATTCGGTTCCCTCTGACCACCAGACCACATGATATTAGAGTGAGCACAAGCATACAGTAGGAATAGCGAACTTTAAATCACTTTAAAGTAACACTTAATTTTTGGTTGCATAACCCTGCTAGCAATTATTGCTTTTAAGACAACAACCACTGATTTGAAAAACTAAACAGATGTGCAGCATTCTTCCTTTTGTGAAGCTTCTTCAGCTGTGGTTATGGGAAGTTTCTTTATTCAGAAGATTGATTGTAGGGTAATGCTGCTCAGGTGGGTCAATGTCAGGAGATGTTCTTTGTTGTGTCTGCAGCGTGTCTATGTATTGTACTTCCGCATTACGCAGTTCCTCCAAAAATGTGATTGGATTCATATGTTCATTGTCAGACAAAATATATATGTAGAATTGTGATTTCATTCTGTTGGTACCATCATGAATTACATCAACAATAAAGGTTATTAAACATGTTCCAGGAACATCTATGGAAGCTATTTGGCCTTTTACAACACTTTGGAGGTTGATCTTAGCACAAATCTTGTGGCTCCTTTTGTACTACTTTGCAAAATACCAACCTGGCTTTCTGATTCTGTTTTAGATCTTGTGGTATGACCTCTATATTTCTGCTCTATAACTGTTCTGCAAATGGAGGATTTGTGCAATGTACCTTGTTCCTTTTTTTCTCAATCATAGACAGCCCTTTGGTCTTCATACTGGTTTTCATAATTTTGTATGAACAAATGCAGTCCTCTCAGACCTCAAACTAAGAGCAGGCAATCAGTATATTTAATTTTTGACAAAAATCTAACAGGACAACAAAACACCAGCTAGTCATATGTTCCAATATCTTCGATCACTTGAAAATGGGTGTGTTTGTACAAAAAGTAACATGGTCTAAGCTGCACACACACATGAAAGGTATAAACATCAGAAGATAAAACATAAAAACTCTGATATATATGATGAGCTAGACTAATCAATGGGTTTCATATAAAACCAAATTATATTCAGTAAATAGCAAAAACAACTCAATTGATCTTTTCATTTCAATACTTCCAGAGGGAGTATTAATAAATGTCTGTAATAAAAATTACACACATTTAAAGTATTACATTTGGCAATATAATGCATACTATATGAAAAAGATCGTCAAAGATTCAGCTAAATGTAATGACCACAGACATCACTTAAAAATGTGACATGGCTCCATTATAAAACATTTCCAGTGTGTTCTATTCACTCCACATTTCTGTGCTAATTTGTCAAAGAATGTAAGAAATGTTGTGTACCTGCTTTATAATCTTTTCTAGCTGGGCATAAATAAGTGCGGCTCCCTCTTCTGCAGAGCCTGAGTGGTCCACCACCTATACATCAAAACACAACGCTGAGTATATACATGCTGGGAAAAAAGGTGATTTTGAATTTGATGGCTACAAAAAAAGGCTGGAAAAGTAAGTGTTAGTAAAAAGCAGTGGTGTATTGTCAGGGCCAGCAAGTCCTTCTCTGCTGGCCTAAACACTATCAGAAGCACTGAACTACAATTACAACCTAAATTCTAATATTTGTTCCATGAAATTTTATTAATTTGCTTCTAGTACGATTTGTGTACGATTATGTGGAAGCACGATTTTTTGTCCAATCAGATTTCAGCCTCTATGTGATGCCATGTCAATCTAATCTGCCCAGGGCCTTCATAATCAGCAGTGCTGGCCGATGTACCTTAAACAATATTTGCAATGGGACTGTTTTTTTAACCAATCAGATTTGGCCCAGAATAGCGTCAGCATTTTTCTATCCTCTGATTGGGTAGTCAGAGAGAAACTGTTACAGCCAAGTTCGACTAGCAAAATACGTCTGTAGCACTCTACACACATTAATACATCAAAGTTAGACTTTTTTACGCCCACAATGGCTGACAGAGGAAGAGAAATTGATTTGGTCTTGGACATACTTAAAAATAGGCAGACCTTTCCAGAGGAGCTAGACATCGGGGGGAGAGGTCAGCCAACCCAGCCAAAGGAGCAGCTATATGTGTGAACATGATAAAGAACTGGCCTGCAACCTTTAGCACAAAAAATGACAAAGAAGACCCAGGAATATTCAGCCACTAGAATCCTCTTTCATACACAAATGGGACAACATTCCTCTCACAAATCAAGGTGTTTGTCAAATGTAAAATTACATTTTACAAGCTGAGTCATGTCTGAATTCTCTTTAATACCTTGATAGAGTGTCAAAATTCTTACACTTAGTTAAGTAGTGGGTCCAGCATTTAGTAACACTAAAGGATGATGCATATAATTTTCCAGTATACTTTTTAATATACCGTAATTTCCAGACTATAAAGCGCACCCATATATAAGCCGCACCCACTGAATTTTCAAATGTTTTTATATTTAACATAAATAAGCCTACACTAATGTACTTTACACAGTCTTTAACGAAAGACACTTTGCACACGGTGCTATGGGTGAAATATATTGCGCTTCCTTTAAGAGCAGAGCAGTATTTTGGGAATAGCCTGGCACCGCAAATTTCCGGTATTACTGCATGTGTGCAAGACGAGGCTTATGTCCTTATTATTTTCTGATGCTCAGTTCTAAGTTTCTTTGACTAACCCGCAACGCTGTTGTCAAGAAAAATAAAAAAGCACGGGTTTTGGAAACCTGTGACCCAGACTCAACGTGTTACAACGGCTTGTATCTAAACGTACCAAGAAAGTCATTGTTCACTGTCTTCCTCCTTCCTTTCACAACTATTTCTCTCGGGAGTTTATCTTTCGGCATCGTTCCTGCGTAAAAAAAAAAAAAGTTTTTTCTCCGGAAGCTGTGCAGCTCAGATCACAGGTGAGGTGCGTTTTTTCGTTTCCGTTCGAAAATTTCATTGGTCTAATGTTATGGTGCTCAGTTTTTTAGCTTGAAGTTTGTGAAACCGGGAAAAACCCAGGAAAAATTCATAAATTAGCTGCTTCGTTGTTTTAGCCGCGGGGTTCAAAGCGTAGAAAAAAAGTATCGGCTTATAGTCCGAAAAATAAGGTATTTTTGAAACACATAAAATGTGTGGTGAAACATCTGTGTGTCATAGCTGGAATTTTTCTTGAAGCACAGCAGATACTGACCTTAACCTTAGCGGCCTTGTCGGCATTGTTCACTTTTTCCAGCAGGTCTCTGGTGGCCGAGCTCAGACAGGAAACCCCCTCAGACTCCTTCTTTTCACCCATATTTAGGTAAAGCAGCAAAGGACGAGAGTCTGGAGTGCGTACAAATGCCTCCTCCACGTCTTCCATTACACAACTAAACAATAAAAAAAGACCACCAGAATCCACAAAAAATATGGAAACAAACAAAATGTATGAATTTATAAATTTATTAAAGTAGTTAAACACACTGCATCATAATTAGCAATAATGCAACTGTTAAGTTTAACAAGATAAAATGCTTTAATTAACAGTCTGTTATTTTGTCTGGTTACATATTGGTTTGATCAGCTCATTGTCTATAATAAAATCTCAAAAGGCTCACAAAGAAGTTTCACATTATGTATTAATAATTGTGTGTGTGTGTGTGTGTGTGTGTGTGTGTGTGTGTGTGTGTGTGTGTGCGTGCGTGCGTGCGTGCGTGCCGTGCCTGGACACTGAGGACTTAAGTAGCAGGATACACACTGAGCTCCTCTCGAGCTCCAGCTGGCGCTCACTAGCGTAAAGAGAAGCTTTTTCCTCAGGGAAACACACAGTTAAGTAGAAATGGCCCAAACTCTCACAAAACTTCTTTAAATCAGGAGAATAACTCTGAAGAGAGAACACAAGTGATGCATGTTTATATTTCATTTACATTTTACATTTATGGCTTTTGGCAGACACTCTTACAGCGACTGACAAAAGTGCTTTGAAGTCTCAATCAATTAGTGCATGCTGATGCTTGTTCATTAGCATACAGACTAAACACACGATCAGTCTACAACTATGTTAGGAGAGAATATAGCTAAAAGGCAATTTTTTTTCCTTTTAATAGCATACATGCTATTAATGTGTATGTGTGTACCTCTATAAAGCAATGGAGCTCTGCTCTGGTCTCTTGGGTGTAGATGAAGTAACAGCGGACTGTGTTACTCCATAAAGCCTGAGACACATGAGGAGAAACCTGCAGCAGACTGGCCACTGCTGCATCCCAATCATCTAAAAAACACACTCAGTGTCAATTTAAAGGCCCTCAGTTAAATACATCTGCTAACTAATTAGTTAAATTATGTTTAAAGATGTTCAAGGCCTGGAAACATGCTAACTATATGGAATGCACTTTTTTTATTGAATGACACCATGACAGGAATCTGTAACATTTGCATCTCATCATTAGCTTATAACAGAATTGGGAGTTATTACTGAATTAGGAGTTGGTTGGGCATGTTGTAAATGTTTATAATTTGTATAATGTTAAGTAAAATGTTAAGTAAAAGCCATGAGACATGCATAAGACCTTCTAAATCTATTTAAAATCAATACGTTACATGTGCTAAACTAATGTAAACAACATTATCTTTAGTTCTCTTTGAATACTTTTAGCATAAAATCTAATATTTTAACATCTTCACCATGTTAACTGTCATGTTGTAACTTCTTAATGGCTCAATTATGTCCGGAGCAAAACTGTGAAAACTGCATATTCCATGCATATTTATTAGGCTGAAACACTTATCAAGTTGGCATACGAAAGCAAAGTTTTAGAAGATCACAGCCTAATTATGCAGTGATGAACTCTAACCTCTGCTGACATTAGCGAATGGCCCCTCAACATCGATGAGACTGTGGGCAAACTCTGGCCCTCTGTGACCCTGCTGCAGCTGCATCATACTCCCCATGGAAGGCTCACTACCCAGAATGCCTCCATTCCAATACTCGCACCGAGTCCTTGAAGCTAGAGTCAAAGAAATAAGGTAGTCAGTGGAAAAAATACAGACTTAAAAGCTAGCAATTGAAAAAACTCATATGACCCAATAACATCAACTGTATATGTCTGTCATTATATACCCAGTAGCACATGTGTACATACCCTCAAAATCTAAAGTTCATGAATAACCAGTCACATATTTGATTAAATCCATAGACTTAAATGCTTACAAGGACAGAACGCTGTGGGGATGTTTCAACATCAACAGCCTAAAGATTCCTGAAATTACTGAGCAACTGATGGTCAAACTTTGAGGATAGATCTGGACTGCATTAATATTAATATTTTGAGTGTGGTTCATCTCAACCTTTCTTCCTTCTTGTAACTTCAGAAGTTTTTCCATGCCACAGTCACCACTGGCTTCACTCATTAGGGACAGAATTGCAATTATAATGAACAAACGTATACATTCTTTTATAACCGCTTTATCTCTGTAAAGCTACTTTGAGACAATATTCACTAGTACACTTATATAGATAAGTATATACATCTTACTTGTGACACTTGTGTGGTTGTCATCAGAGTCAGAGTCAAGAGGCTCATAGAGATGGATACCCTGAGCCTGTAGCTGCTGCAGTTTGGACTCCAGGTCACGCTTTGCCCTTAACAAATCTTGAATTTCCTTTTCTTTTGTCTCACGGAAGATCTGGCCATTAGGTGAAAAGAGATGTGGTGGTGTTAAATGTGCAAATAGGATAGCAGATGATAGTGTAGTTTGAATCTAAAGGGTTAGTATAACATCCAGAAGACAAAAGGTTTTGATAAATACTTCCAGAAAAAAGTGTACTAATCTAGCACTGAGAGTAGCTCATCACTAGAGTAATATCCTGATAGATCTTTAAAGACCTTTATCATTTTTATTTAGAAGACCATTTATTATTAGTTTAGATTAGATTAAACTTTATTGTCATTACACATGTACAAGTACAAGGCAATGAAATGCAGTTTGGGTCTAACCAGAAGTACAATAGCAGGAAGTACAGGATATACAGTGTTTACATAAGATACATAAATTAAGTTAAATGGTATCCTAGGAGTAATTTACAGATGTGTATGTAGTATGAACATAATATACAGATGGCTATTACTATAAACAGAAATTAACAGAAGGATATGTACTATGAACATAATATATGGCTGTTACTATAAACAGAAATCAGGTGGATATATACAATGGTAAGTTAGGCAATGGTGAGCAGCAATTATATATAAGTAATATTATAATACAATATAACAAATCAGAATTGGACCTCAATGATTGATGCTCATCTTTGACAAATACAAACGGGCCTATATATAAGAGGTTTCATCTTTCAGAAACCCTAGGCAGTGAGACTCGCTGAGACAGAAAGATAAAGAACATGAAACAGGTTTCAGGTAATGAAATGATGTGTGAAAATACAAGCCGCAGATCAGCAAGTTTTGCACCTTAAATTGTCGTTTCACTTTATCTCGATCATGTTCAAAGGTGGCTGCTCTCTCCATGGCCTGGTATTTTGCTTCCAAAGCACTTTCCTTCTCCCTGAGAATCTTCTGGTACGTCTTTTGCAATGCCTGACAATAAAAATTTAGTGTGTTATAATCTTTGCTATAATGTTTCTCTAATTCCCCAAACCGTCGATGAACACAATCATACTAAGGTGACCTTAATTACTGACACCTGTGATAGACACATGGGTTGAGCTCCGGTACTGTTCTGCTACCTGCAACTCGGCCCGTAGCCTCTTGTTCTCTTCGTCCAGCTTGGCCTCTTTCTTCTGCATAGCTCCTATCTCGTTGTTCTTGCTTACTCGGAAGATCTCGTAGTCCTTCCGGAGGCGCTCATATTCAGCAGCATACTCCAGTTCCACAGAGCCTGTGGATTTGAAACTGGCACCAATGACCCGTGGGCCACGTCGGAATGAGCTGCGTACCAATCGTGCCTTTGGCTTCACTTCCACAGGAATCTCACACGCTTCTCCACCCTCAGCCCCATACCCATCCTCGATCACATCTCCAGGACTTACTAAAGATGAGGCTGTACCCATAATGATCTTGTAAAATGCTATTTATCTCCTTGGGGACATGCATTGGCATCACTGGTCCTGCTGACATATCTGGAGGAAAAACAAGAAAAAGAATGATACAATGATAAAACTTGGATATGACACTGTGGAAAAAATTACATTTAAAAAAAATTTTCATTTGATTTGTAAATGTAAAAGTATTAAATGATTTTCTGCAACAAAGCATAGAGCTTAAGGTCAAATTGGTGGCGTTGCGATTAGATTTAATGTTAATTTTCGGTCATTGTTTTTTTTTTATTAATATTATTATTATTATTATTATTATTATTATGAAAATAATCGTATGCTGAAAATCTATTTATAAAGATCAAAGTGAAGACTCCGAATGGATCTTGTAGAACAGTGTTTATTTACCGCACTCAGTTTAACTTTTATTTAATGACAAGGACAAACAGTGGAGGTGAATAAAAGAAACTTCAAAAACACGTCGTAACTCTGTTATAAACTCTTTGGGTTTCTCTGAGTACCGTTACCTAAACCCGCGTGCTCAAAACACTCCACCCAAGGAGGAACTGCTAGTGAACACGTGACCTCGACCACAGACTGATCAGTAAAGTGATTTTAAAAGATTAACTTACGGTAACATTTTACTACTTTAGTTTCATACAAACAGCGAACGCGATCTTTAAGTTTTTTTAGAAGTAAACAGTTGTGCGCTTCTTCCGGATAAACCGGGCAAGTGGCCACGCCCACTGTACGGGGTTTCTCTGAGGTCAAACTGCTTAGGTTCTACTTTCTTGCAAAACTATTTAGACCGCTTGTAGTAATCGTTTAAAGCTATTGAACTGCAGAGAATTGTCAAATTATATATAAAAAAATTATTATATCATTAAATATTGTGCAAAAACAAACTGTTTACGCACATCTTTTTGACTGCTGCTTTGCACAAACCCTTTTGTTTATGTTTAGTTTGTTTACACCGCACTGTGTAATATACAGCAGGTTAACTGGTGGAGCTATTTTGTGTTTTGTGTATTTGTCCTACACTGTCTTGTGTTGTCTTGCACTGTCTTGCACTGTTTGCACTAGGTTGCACACGATGCACTTTATGTGGCGAGGACACTTACTAGTCCTCAGCTCAGTTTTCTGTTATGTGACTTTATATTGTTAAATGTAGCACCAGGGTTCTGGAGGAACGTTGTTTTATTTCACTGTGTACTGCGTCAGCTATATATAGTTGAAATGAGATTAAAAGCTTCTTGACTTGACCTAATATAAAAAGCTCACCGAGAAGCGTATGTAAAGCATGTAACTGCCTGTCCTAAGCAGAAGTATGAAATGATCAGCAACAAACAAGGGCAAGCTGCCAATCCACCTACATTTACAGCATTTAGCAGACAACCTTATCCATAGCAACTTACACCTGAGCAGTTGAGGGTAAAATTCAGTTATCATCTGTTAACCTGTTATTTTAACAAAACCAGATTTTTTATTCATTTTTATTTGCATTGTGCTTTTAACAATGAACATTTTCTCGAAGCAGCTTTACACAGATAATGTGGTGATAAAAATGAATATGATGTTCTTTATGTGTAAGTAATGTCTCTGATGAACAAGCCGGTGGCGACTGCAGCAAGAAAAAACTCCCCGAGACGGTATGAGGAAGAAACCTAGAGAGGGACTCAAGAGGGAACCCGTCCTTATCTGGGTTTCACTGAATGTCCATTTATTACAGCTAAATGATGTTGAGGTAAAGTGATGATCAGATAGAAAGTGTAGTCCTGAATCAGTGTAGCAGACTGTTGATATAAACTTCAGTCCAAATCCCAATCCTCAAAGCTCCTGTTCTTACTCTGTTTTGTTTCTGCGTAGACTATTTCAGCCTGGTGGTCGTAAGTTTTTGCACACTTTGTTTTTTGTGTTTTTTTCTACGAGGACATTGTATTTTGCCTGATAGTAGTAGGGCACATGTTTGATCTAAAATAATGAAATTAATGAGAATGAATTCTTTGTACAAATATTCTTGTAAAAAAAAAATAATTTCAGCAACACACACACACACACACACACACACACACACACACACACACACACACACACACACACACACACAGTGTATATGAATATATAGGTGTTCCTAATAAAGTGTTTGCAATACGTAAACACAATTAGTATAATTGTACATACAGTAACATGGTTAAAGACTCATAATATAAATAATACAAAATTACCTTAACATATAAATATCGAAAAATGGCCCTGAATCCTGTATGTGTTGTAGATGTTTTGTTTTAAGTATTGTGATCATGAAGATGAAATCCAGCAGGTTGTTTGGGTTTGTACTGAGTGATAGTTGTTTCATAAACATCTTCTTATAAAATCCAACTCAAATCTTAAATAAAAATTCACTCTAAATATGTAATCAGCATCACATTCCACTACGTGTAATCAACATCACATTCCACTACGGGAGAGCAGGAGGAGGAGATGCCCGACTGCATGGAATACAGGATAACATCGAATCCCCTACCATTAGATAACTGCAGAACACAGTGTAAATAACTACATATTTTCCTTCAATAAGACTTCATAACAAAACTGGCATGAAGAAACGTGTTCATGCGTTACATTTTCATCCTCAAATTGTATCTTGGGTGGTGATGCCACTAATTCATGCTGTGATTTTTAATGATCAGTGTAATTACTGTAAACATATAAACGCTGTGGTGACTCCCGTGTGTAATGCTGCATGATGGCACTGCTGGAGGATTACGCCAATGGAAGATTTATTCCACATGTGACTAAATGAATCTCTTGACAATACAGACAGAATTGAATATTCTTCTTTGTAAGAAACAGCTTCCTTCTGATCTCCCTACAAGACAGCCAAGACTTGTACAGAATACAGGATATGATGGTCACATGCAAGGAGTGACCAGTACCTGCCAGAACTTCCTGTAGTTCCTTAAGAATTGCTGTTGGCCTCTCGACTCTAGACTCCCTATCAATTTATTATTCTCATTATCATACAAAATACAGGAAAACTATAATGCAAGAAAAAAATGCATAAAAATGCATGAAAAAAAACATGAATTTTTTTTTCGAGGTTATTATAGATGCTTCTGCTAGAGTTGATATTCGTGAGTGGTGCCGCTGTGGCTTCAGTGAAAAGAGACTTGTTAAATTGTGTTCATTGGGTCTCTTGCTTTAGTAAAGGCATTAATTTACACTCTATAAGATACCTGTCTGTAATGCAGCGCTCTAATTTATCCGATTTCCTTTGTAATAATGAAGGTTTCTATAGCTGTGGCATCATAATGATTTTATTAAGAGGGGGATTGGGACTGAAGGCTGAGGTGTGAAATGCATGGCCCGTCACCGTGTAAATTATAAAAGACGACCAATAATATATATATATATATATATATATATATATATATATATATATATATATATATATATATATATATATATATATATATATATTATTGGTCGTCTTTTATAATTTACACTTTTATAATTTTTTTTTTTTATTATTATTTATTTATTTATTTATTGATTTATTTATAAAGACATACACTTCTATAATTATAATCTATAAAAAAAATATTTGGCTTTTTTTGGTCCATGTGTGACGACAGGAAGCTGATCTGATTCATGCACTTGGTGATGGCTGGGGAAACGGGCTTTGCGAAGTTTTGCTGCCATAATTGCAAAGTCTTAAAAGTGGCTTTGGGGTTGCTGGGTGCAAGATCATGACTGGCATAGATTAATGACAGCTGCACCTCCCACGACATATCTGCACACAAGATCCATAATAAAATTAGATCTTACTGAAGCACTTTCTTTTTAATAAAGAACTAAAATTTATAGAATAAAAATAAAGATTGATAAAGATTTGATCCTTTAGTAATACAGGACCTTCCAAGATTTTTGTGTCCCAAACTCAATTATGCTTTTTGTCAGATTTTCCACTGATGCTCAAAATCATCAACCTGCATTCTCAATCTTGCCTACAAGTTTCCTCAAACAGATAATTCCATAGGTAATTGAACCTGTTTAAAAAATAATAAACTCTTCCATTAGCACTGGTTATGTGCTAAATCTTTCAAACTGGCAGTTATCCACCCCTTAATTAAGAAACCTGACCTTGACCCATGTCAGCTGTCCAACTACAGGCCAATATCAAATCTCCCCTTTATATCCAAAATTTTAGAAAAGGTTGTAGCACAGCAGTTATGCTCACATCTGCTTATGAATAAAATTTTTTAAATGTATCAGTCAGGATTTCGGGCTTATCATAGCACAGAGACGGCGCTAGTTAAGGTAGTAAATGACCTGTTATTGGCCTCTGATCAGGGTTTTGTCTCTTTACTCTTTACACACTATACTGCTTGCTAGACTTGAGAATGTTGTTGGAATAAAGGGAACGGCTCTCTCTTGGCTCAGGTCTTATTTGACTGATCACCATCAGTTTGTTGATGTAAATGGTGAGTTCTCCACACTCTCTGAGTTAAAGTTTGGTGTTCCTCAAGGATCTGTCTTATGCCCACTGCTTTTCTCTTTACAGGTAGTCGTCGACTTACGACCACCACTGGGACCGACAGAAATCGGTCGTACCGATTTCGTCGTAAGTAGAGTAGGCTATATGTACAGTACTGTGAAATTATGCCGAAAGCTGGTACGCACTGTCGTACGCCATGGCTAGCAATTGTGATCGTAAAGTTGAATAGTCATAAGTTGCATAGGTCGTAAGTTGACAACTACTTGTATATATGCTGCCTCTTGGTGAAATTATAGATAAACATGGTATTCGCTTTCATTGCTATGCTGATGACACACAGCTGTATATTTCAGCAAAGCCAGATTAGAGAGATCATCTTAACAATGTTGAGAAGTGTGTAAAGGACATTAGACAGTGGATGCTTGATATCTTTCTTCTGCTCAACTCAGATAAGACGGAAGTACTTTTACTAGGACCACATGAAGCTAGAAGCAAACTTTACGATTACGTAGCATCTCTGGATGGTGTTTCTGTTTTAGCGTGTACGGCTGTCAAAGACCTTGGTGTTATTATTGACCCTAGTCTTTCCTTTGAGGCTCACATGAATAATATCATCAGGATCGCCTTCTTTCACCTTGGAAATATTGCTAAAATTAGAAATATGATGTAGTTACAGGATGCAGAAAAACTAGTTCATGCTTTTGTTACTTCTAGATTAGGCTACTGTAATGCTTTACTGTCTGGGTGTGTGAGTAGGTGCATAAATAAGCTTCAGTTAGTTCAGAATGCAGCAGCAAGAGTCCTCACTAGATCTAGGAAATATGACCACATCACTCCTGTTTTAATCAGTTTACACTGCTCTCAATCAAATCTCACATTGATTATAAAATACTACTACTGACAAATAAAGCACCTAACGGTCTCGCACCGCAGTATCTGAGTGAACTTCTGTACCAGTATGATCCTCCACGCCTACTTAGATCAAAAGGTGCAGGCTATCTGTTGGTTCACAAAAAACATACAGCAGGGGGAAGATCTTTCCCTTATAAAGCGCCACAGTTATGGGACAACCTTCCAATCAGTATTCGGGACTCAGACACAGTCTCAGTGTTCATGTCGAGGTTGAAAACACATTTATTTAGTCAAGCCTTTGATTAGTAGATATTTTCTTAGGCAAAGACGCAGATCTGGAGGGAACATGGATATAGAGTACTTGGTCGTCCCCTCACATTCACACGTTCACTCAGGTTCGTTGATGGTGGTGTGGTGGGTCATCTCTTATCCCAGAGATCTCTCATCCAGAAGGTGTTACCTTCTGGTTCTTCCTTGTAATTATGCTGCCATAGCAAGTCTTGCCGGAGTCCAAACTGCACAGTGATATTAACTTTCATACAACAATAAGGACACTTATTAATCCATATCCTTCTCATCCTGTCACCCTCTTCTCTCTCTCTCTCTCTCTCTCTCTCTCTCTCTCTCTCTCTCTCTCGGTCGAGTTAAACATGCTCCTGATGCTCCGGTGACCACTGTTCCTGCCCCTCTCCCCTCCGTGGATCTTCCCACTTCGTCCAGGCCTGCCTCTGGATAGTGTTCCCTTTGACTGTAGGCCACTCTGTGCAGCTTGGGACGGTCTCTCATGGGGGTGGTAGCATCATGCTTTGGTTTATTTGTATGATACAGCTGCAAATAAGTATTTGAACACCTAAGAAAGTCAATGTTAATATTTGGTACTGTAGCCTTTGTTTGCAATTACAGAGGTCAAACGTTTCCTATAGTTTTTCACCAGGTTTGCACACACTGCAGGAGGAATTTTGGCCCACTCCTCCACACAGATCTTCTCTAGATCAGTCAGGTTTCTGGCCTGTCGCTGAGAAACACGGAGTTTGAGCTCCCTCCAAAGATTCTCTATTGGGTTTAGGTCTGGAGACTGGCTAGGCCACGCCAGAACCTTGATATGCTTCTTACAGAGCCACTCCTTGGTTATCCTGGCTGTGTGCTTCGGGTCATTGTCATGTTGGAAGACCCAGCCTCGACCCATCTTCAATGCTTTAACTGAGGGAAGGAGGTTGTTCCCCAAAATCTCGCAATACATGGCCCCGGTCATCCTCTCCTTAATACAGTGCAGTCGCCCTGTCCCATGTGCAGAAAAACACCCCCAAAGCATGATGCTACCACCCCCATGCTTCACAGTAGGGATGGTGTTCTTGGGATGGTACTCATCATTCTTCTTCCTCCAAACACGTTTAGTGGAATTATGACCCAAAAGTTCTATTTTGGTCTCATCTGACCACATGACTTTCTCCCATGACTCTTTTGGATCATCCAAATGGTCATTGGCAAACTTAAGACGTGCCTGGACATGTGCTGGTTTAAGCAGGGGAACCTTCCGTGCCATGCATGATTTCAAACCATGACGTCTTAGTGTATTACCAACAGTAACCTTGGAAACGGTGGTCCCAGCTCTTTTCAGGCCGTTGACCAGCTCCTCCCATGTAGTTCTGGGCTGATTTCTCACCTTCCTTAGGATCATTGAGACCCCACGAGGTGAGATCTTGCATGAAGCCCCAGTCCGAGGGAGATTGACAGTCATGTTTCTTCCATTTTCTAATGATTGCTCCAACAGTGGACCTTTTTTCACCAAGCTGCTTGTCAATTTCCCCGTAGCCCTTTCCAGCCTTGTGGAGGTGTACAATTTTGTCTCTAGTGTCTTTGGACAGCTCTTTGGTCTTGGCCATGTTAGTAGTTGGATTCTTACTGATTGTATGGGGTGGACAGGTGTTTTTATGCAGCTAACAACCTCAAACAGGTGCATCTAATTTAGGATAATAAATGTAGTGGAGGTGGACATTTTAAAGGCAGACTAACAGGTCTTTGAGGGTCAGAATTTTAGCTGATAGACAGGTGTTCAAATACTTATTTGCAGCTGTATCATACAAATAAATAGTTTAAAAATAATATATTGTGATTTCTGGATTTTTTTTTTTAGATTATGTCTCTCACAGTGGACATCCACCTACGATGACAATTTCAGACCCCTCCATGATTTCTAAGTGGGAGAACTTGCAAAATAGCAGGGTGTTCAAATACTTATTTTCCTCATATATATATATATATATATATATATATATATATATATATATATATATATATATATATATATATATATAAAACATTTATTAGCAAAGACCATTTTAGTAAAGTCCAAACCTTCTACTACTACTGAAAGTGATCACCAAAGTCACCAATGTTTAGTGCAATTTTCAAGGAATATCCTTGGTTTCTTGACACGCCAGCTGCAGAGAAGCTCATAAAAATAAATATATAAAAACCTTATATTTAATAGATTGTAACATCAATTCCTCCTTACTTTTATTTTAGACATTGAAATTTTCAAGCTCACAGATGTGAAAGAAGTTTTTTTTTTTTTATCTTGTTTATTCAGCAAAATTGACACACAGAGTAAAAATTCACACACATAGTAAAATTATGTTTTATTTTATTATTACACAGAATCAACAAAGAGTCACTTGGCATTTAAGATCATTGGCATTGATTAAATAAATTAAATATGATTCAACCAATTAATATTTCATCCACATACAACACTGTACATACTGTATGAATGTGATCTTTAAACTTCACTGCTTTTCCACACATTGCATTACACAACAAGAAACATTTGATTCTACTAATCTGATAGCTATCATCTGAAGATGATCCAGCTGATATTTTAACAAGCAGGTTGCAGAAAGATTTATTTGTATAAATTGTTAATTGTTTGACCATTTATCCAAGAAATGTGGTTTTGAAAATCCTCTAATTTCATTCAAGAGGTTAACTGTGACTGGTATTTGTTTGTTGCTGTTCCACATAGCCGACGCAGAGACCTCTTGTAATTTTGAGCCAGAAAGACGTACAGAAGAGGATCCATTATACCACTAACACATGTGAGAGCAGAGGTTAAACGGTTACCAAATGCTAAAGATCTAATTTCAAAATCAAATAAATTGCCCTGTTTGTGGCGCTCTATGTAAATCAAACGATGTATCTGATAGGGCACAAAGGCCACTATGAAGGTAACCAAAGTAAGTAATATCATTCTTATTGCTTTACTTTGAACAGATTTTCTCTGGTTAAATGTCATCCCTCTGAGTTTAAGAAGAATGAGAATATAAGACACTGTCAGAAAGAACAGAGGGATAGCAATTGCAACCGCAGTTGACGCAAAAGCTTTGATAGATCCCTTTTCCAAGTACAGCTGATTACAAGTAGTCACATTCCTGCCAGAGGGCAAAAAGTTAGTTGTTTGGCGAGAGAAGAGCACAGGCACCATTGAAAAAGTCACCAATGTCCACAAAATGGCACAGACCACTTTAGCGTTTTTACTTTTCCTCACGGATTGGCTTTTCAGGGGTAGGCTGATGGCCAGTAGGCGGTCCAGGCTAATGCAAGTTATGAAGTACATGCTGCAGTAAAGATTTATAAAGAACAGAAACCCCACAATGCGACAAAATGCCTCCCCAAGTGGCCAGTCACTATTTAAAGCATGATAAATCACACGCATGGGCAGCACCAAAACATAACACATGTCAGCTATAGCCAGGTTCAGTAGGAATACATTGGAAGAGGAGGAGCTCTTACTATGAAAGAAAACCCACAGAGCCAGCAAGTTGCATGGAACAGAAATGATGAAGATAATAATGTATAAAGTGGCAAAGAGCATGTTCTCTTCATTGGAACCAGCTGAGTAGAAGCCATTCTGTTTCTCCACTGAGAAATTCATATTTATATCTTTGCTTTGAGTCTGAGAGAGAGATTGAAAAGATGCAATTGATTGTACAGATAAAATAAAATGCACAGTAATAAAGACATTGTTCTGTCTGAGGTCCAACTTAAATGTTATTTACATGCCATTAAATATATGCAATCCAAAATGCCTTTATAGATCATAAGCTATATGATTTTCATTTTTGTGTACCTTTGATTATTGACATCAAAGCTGTCTCAGAAAATTGAAACTAAACTAAATCTAAAATCGGCCCACTAATGAGAAAGTTTGTGGGTGTCGGTAACACATATAAATGACTAGAATGAGCTAATCATTTTAGGGTTAAATAATATTATACTTTGAGTGTTTGGGTCACCATTACCGGGCTGTAAAGTAGAAATGAAAGTCAGCTGGTCATACAAAATATATAAAATCTGATATTTAATACAGAGCCTTTTCACAAGACCTCAATTTTGTTGAATTAAAATAGAAATAGCAGTGCTCAAGTACTTACTGATAAGTTGAATGATTCTATTTTCATGGTGATTTTTGATGGACTAATGCTCTTTGGCTTCAAAAGCTTTTGGCTTTTTTTTTTTCTTTTTTTTTTTTTTCTTTTATTGACCGCATTTACGTTCTTCCTGTTGTGGGAACTCACCACCCCCTCTCTTTCTCAGAAAAACATCAAGTTAAACATCACAGACCAAGTCTATGAACTTGTAAACAATGAATATTTGTGCTGTAAAGATAGTTCACAACAGTGACCAATTTATTAGGTAATTAGCTTGAAGCTATGCTGAATAAAAATGTTGTAAGTGAAAACAAGGGACAGTCTGTAATGCGAGAAGAATATTAAAAAACAGGCAATGGTTAAGTATTTTACACCTACAGGGTGCAGGTCTGCAGTAAGCAGCTTCACTTTGGAAAATCCATATAACACAGTGCTAGTCATCTAATTTCTTAGTCATCTCATGTCTTAATTATAGCTTATTGAAATCATAGCTTCGAAAACTTTCCAAAAACATATAAATAAACTGTGGATGACATTACCACAGGGGTGGCCAACCAGTCAGAAACCAAGAACCACATTTCTTACTGTGTTACCGCAAAGAGCCACATCATACACATGGGCACACATGAACATTACCCATCCCTTCCTCTTATACACAAACACACTGTCAGTTCAACAAAGTCCACAATCAAAAATATAATAATTTAAAATAGCCTTTTTCTTTTACTATGCATGTTGCTTAGTGGAACTTCTGGCATTCCAGGTCAGAGTGCAACTGTGATTCACTAGCCGTATTAATGTCCAATATTCTGTGTTCAACAGTGTGGTGGGACAGTTGGACGTCTGATACAATGCATTTTAGTTTGTCTTTTTTAGAAGACAAGATTTCAACATCACTTTATTTAACAAACTCCCCTTCATTGTATGGCTTTTTAGCCTGTGCATGTTCCAAGCCTAATTTAATTTTCCAAGCCATATTTAAAGCTAAATTTTTGGGAAAACTGTATCTGCTTTTCTGCCTGACTTTTCAAAGTGACCAATTTGTGCTTGTTCAGTCCCTTTTGGAAATTCCTGGATGATGTTAGCATGGAGTGAGCTGAAGTGGCGCTGAAGATTTGAAGATTTGAAATCCGCTAATGACGCCTGACATAAGGTAGAATGACTTGCCATTATGTTCAACAAAACAAATATAAACTCTCCCACTCTGTTTAAACACGTCCTGTGTTCATCTTCATATTTTCGTTTTGCTGTGCATTTTTTTCTTGCCTTTTTGAGAGCGAACTTGACACGAACTGTTTACTTAAAATTTAAGTAAACAATTTGCATATGGAAGTTTGTGTTTTTTAAATGTGCGTGTTCGCTTCGCTTGAGTTCAATATGGTATTTTCGTCAAATGCGCATGTGCGTGAGACTAAAATTCAAGCGAAGCGTACACGCACATTAAAAAAAAACCCACAAACACAAACTTCAATATGAATGTAAGCGCGGCATGAAACCAGGCAAAGAGCCGCATATTCTCTTTAGATCTGCCTGATTCATCCCAACCCACCCAAGAACTATGAGGACTGTATTTAATACCGAAAGTCTGCTACAATGGCTTAGGACCACAATTGGCATTAACAGTTCTGCATTTACTCATTCATCACCAATGATGCAACCAAATTAATGGACATTTGGTGCCACCCAGATGAGAATGGGTTCCCTTTTGAATCAGATTATTATTATTATTATTATTATTATTATTATTATTATTATTATTATTATTATTATTATTATTCATAATAATAATAATAATAATAATAATAATAATAAATTTTATTTATAGGTGCCCAGCCATTAGGGGGGCACAAGCCAGTGTACTCTTAGTGCCGGTCCCAAGCCCGGGTAAATGGGGAGGGTTGCGTTAGGAAGGGCATCCAGCGTAAAACATGTGCCAAATCAAATATGCGGATCACAAATGAGAATTTCATACCGGATCGGTCGAGGCCCGGGTTAACAACGATCGCCACAGGTATCGTTAGCCGACAGGGTACCGGTGGAAATTGGGCTACTGTTGGCCGAAGGAGGAGAAGGAGAGGAGGAAGGCGTCTACAGAGACGGCAGGAAAAGGAGCAGTGTAGGAGAGTAGAGGTTCGGGTTGGTACTTTAAATGTTGGTACTATGACGGGTAAAGGGAGAGAGATAGCTGATATGATGGAGAGGAGAAAGGTAGATGTGTTGTGTGTTCAGGAGACCAAGTGGAAAGGGAGTAAGGCCAGGAACATTGGAGGTGGGTTTAAACTGTTTTATCATGGTGTGGATGGGAAGAGAAATGGTGTAGGGGTGATTCTGAAGAAAGCGTACAGTAAGAGTGTAGTGGAGGTGAAGAGAGTTTCTGATAGGGTGATGATCGTGAAGGTGGAAGTTGAAGGGATGATGATAAATGTCATCAGTGCCTATGCTCCACAAGTTGGCTGTGAGATGGAGGAGAAAGAAAGATTCTGGAGTGAATTAGATGAAGTGGTAGATGGTGTACCTAGGAAAGAACGATTGGTGATTGGGGCAGACTTTAATGGGCATGTAGGTGAAGGGAACAGAGGTGATGAGGAGGTGATGGGTAGGTATGGTTTTAAGGAGAGGAATGTGGAAGGGCAGATGGTGGTAGATTTTGCTAAAAGGATGGAAATGGCAGTGGTGAACACGTATTTTAAGAAGAAGGAGGATCATAGGGTGACGTATAAGAGTGGAGGAAGGTGCACACAGGTGGATTATCTTCTGTGTAGGAGATGCAACCTAAAGGAGATTGGAGACTGTAAGGTGTTGGCGGGGGACAGTGTAGCTAGACAGCATCGAATGGTGGTCTGTAGGATGGTTTTGGAGGTGAAGAAGAAGAGGAGGAAAGTAAGGTTTGAAAGAAGAATAAGATGGTGGAAACTGAAGGAGGAAGAGTGTAGTGTGAGGTTCAGGGAAGAGGTCAGACAGGGGCTTGGTGGTGGTGAAGAGGTGCCGGATGATTGGGCAACTACTGCAGGAGTGATGAGGGAGGCAGCTAGAAAAGTACTTGGTGTGACATCTGGAAATAGAAAGCAAGACAAGGAGACGTGGTGGTGGAATGAGGAAGTGCAGGAGAGCATTAGGAGAAAGAGGTTGGCAAAACAGAAGTGGGATCGACAGAGTGATAAGAAAAGTAGGCAGGAGTACAAGGAGATGCGGCAGCAGGTTAAAAGGGATGTGGCGAAAGCCAAGGAAAAGGCATATGAGGAACTGTATAAGAGGTTGGACACTAAAGAAGGAGAAAAGGATTTATACCGATTGGCCAAGCAGAGGGACCGAGCTGGGAAGGATGTACTGCAAGTTAGAGCAATAAAGGATGGAGAGGGAAATGTGTTGACTAGTGAGGAGAGTGTGTTGAGAAGATGGAGGGAGTATTTTGAGCAGCTGATGAATGAGGAAAATCAGAGAGAGAGAAGGTTGGAGTATGTGGAGTTGGTGAAGCAGGATGTAGAAAGGATTAGTAAGGAGGAAGTGAGAGCAGCGATTAAGAGGATGAAGAATGGAAAGTCGGTTGGACCAGATGACATATCGGTAGAAGCGTGGAGATGTTTAGGAGAGATGGCAGTGGAGTTTTTAACCAGATTGTTTAACAGGATTCTGGAAGGGGAGAGGATGCCTGAGGAATGGAGAAGGAGTGTGCTGGTACCGATCCTTAAGCATAAGGGAGATGTGCAGACCTGCAGTAACTACAGGGGAATTAAGTTGATCAGTCACACCATGAAGTTATGGGAAAGAGTAGTGGAAGCCAGGCTGAGAGAAGAGGTGACCATCTGTGAGCAACAGTATGGTTTCATGCCGAGGAAGAGCACCACAGATGCCTTATTTGCTTTGAGGATGTTGATGGAGAAGTATAGAGAAGGACAGAAGGAGCTGCATTGTGTATTTGTGGATTTAGAGAAAGCGTACGACAGGGTGCCGAGAGAGGAGTTGTGGTATTGTATGAGGAAGTCAGGTGTGTCAGAGAAGTATGTGAGGGTGGTGCAGGACATGTATGAGGACAGTGTGACAGCAGTAAAGTGTGCAGTAGGTACGACAGACTGGTTCAGGGTGAAGGTTGGACTGCATCAAGGATCGGCCCTGAGCCCTTTCCTGTTTGCAGTGGTGATGGACAGGTTGACGGACGAGGTCAGACAGGAGTCTCCCTGGACTATGATGTTTGCAGATGATATTGTGATTTGTGGTGAGAGTAGAGAGCAGGTTGAGAAGAGCCTGGAGAGGTGGAGATATGCGCTGGAGAGAAGGGGAATGAAAGTCAGTAGGAGTAAGACAGAGTACATGTGTGTGAATGAGAGGGAGGGCAGTGGAGTGATGCGGTTGCAGGGAGAAGAGGTGGAGAAGGTGGAGGAGTTCAGGTACCTGGGGTCAACAGTGCAAAGTAATGGAGAGTGTGTTAGGGAAGTAAAGAAAAGAGTGCAGGCAGGGTGGAGTGGGTGGAGAAGAGTGACAGGAATGATTTGTGATAGAAGAGTATCTGCAAGAATGAAAGGGAAAGTTTATAGGACTGTGGTGAGACCTGCGATGTTGTATGGATTAGAGACAGTGGCATTGAGTAAAAGACAGGAGGTGGAGCTGGAGGTAGCAGAGCTGAAGATGTTGAGGTTTTCGTTGGAAGTGACGAGGATGGACAAGATTAGAAATGAGTTTATTAGAGGGACAGCACATGTAGGATGTTTTGGTGACAAGGTGAGGGAGGCGAGATTGAGATGGTTTGGACATGTGCAGAGAAGGGACATGAATTATATTGGTAAAAAAATGCTGAAGATGGAGCCACCAGGAAGGAGGAAAAGAGGAAGGCCAAGGAGGAGGTTCATGGATGTGGTGAGGGAAGACATGCAGGTAGTTGGTGTAAAAGAGGCAGATATAGAGGACAGGGTGGTATGGAGATGGATGATCCGCTGTGGCGACCCCTAATGGGAGCAGCCGAAAGAAGAAGAAGAAGATTTATAGGTGCCTTACATCACAATCAAGGACACCTTACATACAATATAAAACAAAATAATTAACAACATTTTCAAATAATGAAACACTACATAACCAGAAAGATGTACAAATAAAACGTCAAAACTGTATTTGAAAACAGAGACAGATTTGCTGTTGCCGATATCAAAAGGAAATAAATTCCACAGGTATGGGGCAGCATAGCTAAAAGCTCAGGATTCAATTGTTGCCAAACACATAAGTTGGATGAGGACATTGATCTAAGAGTTCAAGAAGGAGTATAGAAGGTCAGACAAAAATGGAGGAGCCAGGTTTTGTAAAGCTTTATAAACGTAAAGCAGTCATTTATATTCATTGCACTGTTTAACAGGAAGCCAGTAGAGCTGTTAAAGAACAGGAGATATGTGGTCCATTGTAGGAGTTCTAGTGAGTATTCGTGCTGTAACTCGTGTAGGAGTTTACAGGTTAGACCAACAAAAGGATATATTTTTTTCCCCACAAGGAGAATTTAAGTTTTACTATTGTAAAGTTTTTAAAATTTATTTGAGAACCAAGTTTTAACTTTAGACAGTTAGAAAGAGAGGATGAAGGAAGGTAGGTTTTTAGGACAAGTAGAGTTGTGTGTTGTCAGCATAACAATGCAATTGGATACATCCAATCTGCAATAAATAAACAATGAATAGGGTGAGTAAGGGGCGCAGAACTAAACCCTGTGGGACACCTGCAGTGATGCTTGAAGATTTGGATTTGAACTGGCCAAACTATACAAATTGAGTGTGACCAGAAAGTTAATGTTATGTATTGCATTCCAATTGTTGCACAGTTTGACCTTTCAGCACACCGTACTGGTTCTCTGATTATGGCACATGTGCAGTGGGCGTAGAAAAATGTCACTCCGCTATACTGTGAACAAGTAGTAAAGTTGTGTTACAGAAAAACTCATGTCATTGCCGTCGTTAAAAAAAAAAGGAACGTTTATCCTTGTCACCAGTTTTGTTACATCTGCTCAAGTGATCGTTCACTTGAGCAGATGTAACAAAACTGGTGACAAGGATAAACGTTCCTTTTTTTTTCTTCTGCAACATTTCAAGAGGTAGTGTTATCCAGCTGACAGTGGCTCCCCGCAAGTGCGTTGTCAGAAGCTATTGGGCAAATCGCACGTGCAATGCTCACCATACTGGGAGAATAATCAATTGTTCCTTTTTGTGGGAGGAAAGAGACAGCTACAAAAGAGTGAGCAATAAATAAAATTATAATAATAATACACTGACTACCAAACCAAAATGTTGGGTCTAGTGGGACAAATTGTTCCATATGATGAAAATATCAAGCAGTGTAGCAGTTAAATTTCATCTAAGCTAACGGGAATAAAGATGAGGTTTTAGTACCAACATTCCCTACTGTAATGGGCAGCAAGACATATAATCTACTGTGCAGCTTGGTTTAAACTAAGAAGCCTGGTGATTGCTTTTTTAAGGACATAGTAGTATTGCTTAAAGAACATTATTCACCAAAACCCCTAACCATTGCTGAAAGATTTTGCTTTCATAAATCTAATCAATTAGAGAAAGAATCGATTGCACAATTTGTTGCCGTATTGAAGCGACTATCAAAAACCACTCCTATGCAATAGTAATCCTACATTAGAACGGGCAATGGAAATCAGTGTATCCATGAAAATAGCTGCGAAAGAGGCACAAGATTTAAGCGTATCCATACAAGTTCACAAAGTATACAGTGAAAAATTAAAACAGGCTGACAAAAGAGCATGTTACCACTGCAGAAAGAATTATTATTCGGCACAACAATGCTGGTACAAAGACAAAGACTGCAGAAATTGTGGAAAAATGGGGCACATAGACTGGTTATTAGAGCCTGTCAAAACAAAAAGTTAAAAATTAAACAAGAGGATGAATCTGATAAAAATGAATTCTCGCATATAATGCCTGTGTCTTCAAAACCAATTGATGGTTACTGGGTGATGCCACTGTTGAATGGGGAGGCATACATATGCAGGTGAACAGAGGAGCAGCTGTATCACTTGTGGCTGAGTCAACATACCTTGAGAAGTGGCCATACCTCCATCCCAAGGAAGCAAAGCAAACTCTGAAATCATACACAGGAGAGCTTGTGCCTCTTTTAAGGGTGGTGGATGTGGCTGTGAGGCTGAACAACCAGAAGGTAAAATTACCACTGTATATTGCGGAAGGTAGTAGTCTCACAGCTCTGATTGGCTGAACATGGCTAGAGAAAATAAAGTTAAATTGGCAGGAAGTGCACTCAGTAGGGAAAGAGTCTACCAGTTTGCAAAACATCCTGGGGAAGCATGCAGAGGTGTTCGAAGATGAGCTGGGGAACATGAAAAACATCATTGTAAAGCTGGCTGTTAAACATGACAGTAACCCTAAGTGCCTTAAAGCCCGCCCTGTTTCTTACACAATTAAGCCTAAGGTGGAAAAAGAACTGGAAAGCCTGGAGAAAACTGGAGTACTGAAGAAAGTGAGTGTTAGCGACTGGGCCACACCTATTGTTCCTGTATTAAAAATTGATGGAACAGTCAGAATTTCAAGGTTTCAAGGTTACTATTTTTTACTGTAAACTGTAAATTAATTGATGCTCTTTTGCTGGATTAGCCGGCGGCCAGAAATTTAGCAAAATAGACTTATGTCATGCATACCTTCAAATGCAGGTCGATCCTGTTTTTCAAGAAATGTTGATCTATAAAGTTATCAGTGGCTACCTTTTGAAATAACTTCGGCTTCAGCATTGTTCCAGCGTGCCATGGACCAGATCCTGAGTGGCTTAAATGGAGTACAGTGTTATCTGATGACCTGTTAATCACAGGGAAAGATGATGAGAATCATTTTAAAAACTTAATACAACACTACAGTGGGTAAGAGAACATGGTCTTTGGGTAAAGAAAGACAATTTGAATTCTTCCAACCCACCGAATATCTTGGACACGTAACTGACAGTGCTGTCTCAACAAAGCTTGATCTAAGGCAAAAGCTATTCTGGATGAATCTCCAAAGAACGTAAGCCAGCTGAGATCATTCCTAGGACTACTAACATACTATGCAAAGTTTATGTCAAATCTGGCCAGCAGGCTTCCTCTCCCTACATGAACTGTTAAAAGGCAAGATGATTGACAAGACAAAAATCAATCCTTATCTGGTCGACAAAATTAGCTAACCGTAGGGTCTGCTACTTACTATGGGGTTATTGTGTCATTATACCCTTGCCTCTGAAGAACCTTTTGCTGAAAGAACTTCATGTGAGAGTGGTGAGGATGAAAGAGATGGCACAGAGCTACTTCTGGTGGCCTGGCATAGATGCAGAGATTAAAGAAGAAGCAAAATAATTGTCCAGATTGCCAGAATGTAAAAAACATGCTACAGATGGCCCCCTTGCATCCACTGGACTTCCCAGAGGAGTCATGGCATAGAATACATATCGACTTTGCAGGACCAATAGAGGGTCACATGTTTCTAGTGATTGTCGACACTCACAGCAAATAGCCAGAGGTAGCAGTTATGAACAGCACATCCTCTAAGAAAAAAATTGAAGAGCTTAGCTCTTTGTTCAGTCGTTTCAGGCTACCACAAAGTGTAAGTCATAATAACCCTCAACTGGTGTCTGAAGAGTTTCAGTCTTTCCTGTGTGTGAATGGGATTCAACACATCAGGTTAAGGGCTTACTAAATCAGTGGTTGAACACTTCACTGTTCTCTTATAGAAACACGACCCATGCATAGCTGAACATTTGAGATCATCATAGATCCAACACCAACTCCTCCATGCCAGAGACTTTAAACATTTTTTGAGGTCCGATGTCCAAACTCTACATGAAATGGGATCCAAAGGGCACTGGCTCGTCTCTAGATGGTTTAAGGATGTTTGTGGGTCTGCATCTACTTATTTGAAAGTCCATAATCGGTCATGAGGCAGAACACACCTGGAGCTGGCACAACCTCAGGATGGGTAGAAAAAGAGAAGCAGTGGAGAGGAATTAGCATAGCTGCTTTTCATAATATTAACAAGCACAAATTGATTTGAACAGATGTACTGGAGCACAAAGTTTTGATATGTGTTATATGTAGGCCTCGCTAAAAAGATACGTCTTTAATCTGCTCTTAAACGGGGAAAGTGTTTCTGAGCACCAAACACAGTCAGGAAGGCTAATCCAAAATTAAGGAGCTAAATGTGAAAATGTCATTTTAGGAACTCCAAGAAGTCCAGACTTTTGAGATCTCAAATAGTGTGATGGATTGTAGTGTGTTAGAAGACTGGATAGATACCTGGGAGCTAAGCAATTTAGGGCTTCATAATTAAGTAGCAATAGTTTGTAGTTGATTGAAATTTAACAGGTAGCCAGTGTAGGGATGATAAGATTATGGTTATATTTTCTTGACCTTTTCTCGACTCTGGCTGCTGCATTCTGGACCAACTGTTACTTGTTTATTAAAGATGCAGGACAACCACTAAATAATGTATTACAATAGTCCAGTCTGGAGGTCATGAATGCATGGATGAGCTTCTCTGCATCGGATATAGATACCATTTATTTTTTTTAGCTTAGCAATATTTCTAAGGTGGAAGAAGGCTGTTTTTTTAACATGGTTGATATAACTTTTAAAAGACAAGTGGCTGTCTAAAATAACTCCCAGGTCTTTTACTGTTAAACTAGTAGTTACAGTACATCATTCCAAATGCAGGTTGAAATCCTGGAGCTTCTGTGTACTGGTTTTTCTTAAAGTCTTCTAAATCCGAATTTAACAATAGAAAGTTGTGCCATCAATCTTTTCATTTTTTAACACACTTAGTTATCCGAGTCAATTGAGATGTTTCATCTGGTTTTGTTGAGATATATAGCTGGGCATCATCAGCATAACAATGGAAACTAATCCCATACCTATTAATATTTCCCAAGGGAAGCATGTATATTGTGAAAAGCAGGAGTCCTAGAACTGAACCTTGTGGCACCCCATAACTTACTTGCATTAACCTGGATAGTTCTGCATTTAAATCTACAAAATGGTAACGATCAATAGGTAGGATTTACACCAGCTTAATGCCTGTCCCTGAATAACCCAGCCATTAGGGAAGCACAAGCCAGTACACTCTTAGTGCTGGTCCCAAGCCCGGATAAATGGGGAGGGTTGCCTTAGGAAGGGCATCCAGCGTAAAACATGTGCCAAATTGAATATAGGAGAGTAGAGGTTAGGGTTGGTACTTTTAATGTTGGCACTATGTCTGGTAAAGTGAAAGAGGTAGCTGATATGATGAAGAGGAGAAAGGTAGATATGTTTTGTGTTCAGGAGACCAAGTGGAAAGGGAGTAAGGCCAGAAACATTATAGGTGGGTTTAAACTGTTCTATCATGGTGTGGATGGAAGAGAAATAGTGTAGGTTTGATTCTGAAGGAAGAGTACAGTAAGAGTGTAGTGGAGGTGAAGAGTTTTTGGTAGGGTGATGAACGGGAAGCTGGAAGTTAAAGGGATGATGATAAATGTCATTAGATGAAGTGGTAGAAGGTGTACCTAGAAATGAACGATTGGTGATTGGGGCAGACTTTAATGGGCATGTAGGTGGAGGGAACAGAGGTGATGAGGAGGTGATGGGTAGGTATGGCCTTAAGGGGAGGAATGTAAAAGGGCAGATGGTGGTAGATTCTGCTAAAGGGATTGAAATGGCAGTGCTGAACATTTATTTTAAGAAGAAGAAGGATCATAGGGTGACCTATAAGAGTGGAGGAAGGTGCACACAGGTGGACTATGTTCTATGAAGGAGATGCAACCTGAAGGAGATTGGAGACTGTAAGGTGTTGGCCGGGGACAGTGTAGCTAGACAGCATCGGATGGTGGTCTGTAGGATGGCGAAGAGGAAGAGGAGGAGAGTGAGGACTGAAAGAAGAATAAGATGTTGGAAACTGAAGGAGGAAGAGTGTAGTGGATTCAGGGAAGAGGTCAGACAGGGGCTCGGTGGTGGTGAAGAGGTGCAGCAGCAGGTAAAGAGGGATGTGGTGAAAGCCAAGTAAAGGCATATGAGGAAGCTGTATAAGAAGTTGGACACTAAGGAAGGAGAAAAGGATTTGTACCGATTGGCCAGGCAGAGGGACCGAGCTGGGAAGAATGTACTGCAAGTTAGAGCAATAAAGGATTTGTTAACTAGTGAGGAGAGTGTGTTGAGAAGATGGAGGGAGTATTTTGAGCAGCTGATGAATGAGGAAAATAAGAGAGAGAGAAGGTTGGTTGATGTGGAGTTGGTAAAGCAGGAAGTGGATAGTATTAGTAAGGAGGAAGTGAGAGCAGCAATTAAGAGGATGAAGAGTGGGAAGTCGGTTGGACCAGATAACATACCAGTAGAAGCATGGAGATGTTTAGGAGAGATGGCGGTGGAGTTTTTAACCAGATTGTTAAACAAGATTCTGGAAGGTGAGAGAATGCCTGAGGAATGGAGAAGGAGTGTGCTGGTACCGATCTTTAAGCATAAGGGAGATGTGCAGACCTGCAGTAACTACAATGGAATTAAGTTGATCAGTCACACCATGAAGTTATGGGAAAGAGTAGTGGAAGCTAGGCTGAGAGAAGAGGTGACCATCTGTGAGCAACAGTATGGTTTCATGCCGAGGAAGAGCATCACAGATGCCTTATTTGCTTTGAGAATGTTGATGGAGAAGTATAGAGAAGGTCAGAAGGAATTGCATTGTGTATTTGTGGATTTAGAGAAAGCGTACGACAGCGTGCAGAGAGAGGAGGTGTGTTGTTGTATGAGGAAGTCAGGTGTGTCAAAGAACTTTGTGAGGGTGGTGCAGGACATGTATGAGGACAGTGTGACAGCAGTGAAGTGTGCAGTAGGAACAACAGACTGGTTCAAGGTGAAGGTTGGACTGCATCAAGGATCGGCCCTGAGCTTTTTCCTGTTTGCAGTGGTGATAGACAGGTTGACAGACGAGGTCAGATAGTCGTCTCCCTGGACTAGGATGTTTGTGGATGATACTGTGATTTGTGGTGAGAGTAGTGAGCAGGTGAAGAAAAGCCTGGCGAGGTGGAGGTACGCGCTGGAGAGAGGGGGAATAAAAGTCAGTAGGAGTAAGACAGAGTACATGTGCGCTAATGAGAGGGAGGGCAGTGGAGTGGTGCGGTTGCAGGGAGAAGAGGTGGAGAAGGTGGAGGAGTTCAGGTACCTGGGGTCAACAGTGCAAAGTAATGGAGAGTGTGTTAGGGAAGTAAAGAAAAGAGTGCAGGCAGGGTGGAGTGGGTGGAGAAGAGTGGCAGGAGTGATTTGTGATAGAAGGGTATCTGCAAAAATGAAAGGGAAAGTTTATAGGACTGTGGTGAGACCTACGATGTTGTATGGATTAGAGACAGTGGCATTGAGTAAATGGCATGAGGCGGAGCTGGAGGTAGCAGAGCTGAAGATGTTAAGGTTTTCGCTGGGAGTGACGAGGATGGACAAGATTAGAAATTAGTTTATTAGAGGAACAGTTTATTTGTAGGACGTTTTAGTGACAAGGTGAGGGAGGCGATATTGAGATGGTTTGGACATGTGCAGAGGAGGGACATGAGTTATATTGGTAGGAGAATGCTGAGGATGGAGCCACCAGGAAGGAGGAAAAGAGGAAGGCCAAGGAGGAGGTTTATGGATGTGGTGAGGGAAGACATGCAGGTAGTTGGTTTAAAAGAGGCAGATGTAGAGGACAGGGTGGTATGGAGACGGATGATCCGCTGTGGCGACCCCTAATGGGAGCAGCCGAAAGAAGAAGAAGAAGAAGAAGAAGAATGCCTGTTCCTGAATGCCGATGTAATTCTGCTAGTGATCCAGGAGGAAGTCATGATCTATAGTGTCGAATGCAGCACTAAGGTCTAGTAAAACCAACAGAGAGATTTAGCCTTGGTCTGGAGCTAAAAACAGATCATTCTTGATTTTCACTAGAGCAGTTTCTGTGCCATGATGGGCCCTGAAACCTGACTGAAACTGTTCAAAGATATTGTTTTCTTGTAAGAAGGAACATAACTGGGCAGACACAATCTTTTCTAAAATCTTTGACATACATGGAAGGTTTGAAATGGGACTGTAATTTGATAGTGTGTTTGGATCCAAATTAGATTTCTTAAAGAGGGGCTTAATAACTGCCAACTTAAGGGGTTTAGGGACGTGACCTAAAGTGAGAAGTTAATAATATTCAGCAGAGGTTTTCCAGCTGTAACATCTGTCCTATACAGTGAGGAAAATAAGTATTTGAACACCCTGCTATTTTGCAAGATCTCCCACTTAGAAATCATGGAGGGGTCTGAAATTGTCATCGTAGGTGCATGTCCACTGTGAGAGACATAATCTAAAAAAAATAAATCCAGAAATCACAATGTATGATTTTTTAACTATTTATTTGTATGATACAGCTGCAAATAAGTATTTGAACACCTGTCTATCAGCTAGAATTCTGACCCTCAAAGACCTGTTAGTCTGCCTTTAAAATGTCCACCTCCACTACATTTATTATCCTAAATTAGATGCACCTGTTTGAGGTCGTTAGCTGCATAAAGACACCTGTCCACCCCATACAATCAGTAAGAATCCAACTACTAACATGGCAAAAGACCAAAGAGCTGTCCAAAGACACTAGAGACAAGATTGTACACCTCCACCAGGCTGGAAAGGGCTACGGGGAAATTGCCAAGCAGCTTGGTGAAAAAAGGTCCACTGTTGGAGCAATCATTACAAAATGGAAGAAGCTAAACATGACTGTCAATCTCCCTCGGACTGGGGCTCCATGCAAGATCATGTCAGTTAAAGTCACACACTTTTTTATTCATTCTAATGTTAAATAAATGCAGTTATAGTTTGCAAACCAGGAAGAAGGAAAAGAGGAAGACCAAGGAGGTTTATGGATGTGGTGAAGGAAGACATACAGGTAGTCGGTTTGAAAGAGGCAGATGTAGAGGACAGGGGTGTATGGAGACGGATGATCCACTGTGGTGACCCCTAATAGGGAGAAACCGAAATAAGAAGTTATAGTTTGCAAACTATGACTGCATAAATGCAATATAATAAATGCAAAATAGTTTGAACGTATTTATCCCAGGTGTCTTTATTGCTCTTAAATGTACACCCTTTTAAATTGCTATCGAATAAGCTGTTTCGAATAAGCTGTTTGCTCTCGTAGTCCTGAGGCATGATGTAGTGACAGTCACTGATCCTGCTAAGGAAGGTCAAACCATGACAGCATAAAAACTGTTCTTCGATATACTAGTTTTTAGAAATCATAAAGGACTATGATTCTCCATTCCATTCTCAATCTCCACTCTTCTTATTTTTTTAACACATGCTACTGGTCACTATCATTTGGTACTAATTGATTTTATTTATACCCAGCTATACAGGGTGGGTGGAAAGTAACTGGGCAAAATTTAATGGCTATAGAACTTGGCGACCTTATTATCATGCAGGATGGGGTACCACCCTATTTTGCTTTTACTGTCGGTGTGGTTTGACAAGCATTTTCTAGGATACTGGCTGGATGACGTGGACCTCATGAATGATCTCTAAAAAACGTCCAGATCTCACTCCATGTGATTTCTTCCTATGGGGCTACGCAAAGGAGAAGGTGAACAGGACAAAGCCTCGCACACTGGAGGACTTTGGAGACACGGATTCAGAAGGTTCTCAGCAATATCCCAAATGACTTCCTTCAGAAGACTGATTCCATTTCAGGCCGTTTGAGGAAACTGGTTAATGCCACCGGTGCCTACGTTGAAATTTAAAGATCTGCTTTAATTTTCCTATGTAATAAAGTACATGTACAATTTGTTTCAATAAAATTGTATTAGAAATATCGACTTTATTACCAATATTAATGCCTAATTACTTTTCACCCACACTGCATTAGTAAAAGAATTTATAAATAAATGATCCCAGGATGGGTTTTCTTTTGTATCCGGTGCTTTTTCTTCATCATGCCAGTTTCCTTGCCATGGTTGTCCCTTGCTTGTTCACTAGGGATGTTTCTGTATGTTAATGATTAAATCTGAATATTGTTTAAAAGGTGAAAATCATTATGGAGTTAATCTTATATCTACATTAGTCCACTTTGTTTGTTTATAAACAAACATAAAAAGAGAGAACGAAAAAAAGAGAAGATACAGACGATAAACATGCAGATGTTTAATGTTTTCATACATAGCCTTTGCCAGTCTCGTTAAGTTTTCACACAAACTTAAAAAAAAAGAAATAAAAAACCCCCAACATATTTACAAAATGTGTGCATTCATGGTTATCATCTTACACAGCTCCTGCATGCGTTCTCTAAAGATTCACAAAGACAAAAATAAACTTTGGTGCAGTATGCAACCAAAACTCAGCTAAATCTGAGGAACAGTATATACAGTGGGAGCACACTATTGATTAAAGCACATTTATTATCTATAAAGCCACAGCCTTACAGTAAAGCGAGAGAATTCCTTAGGTAGGTTCTGTTGGAGTATATTCATTCATTCATTCTGAATAAGGATAAAAAAAAAAAAAAACTTTGGCAAACAAGTACAATTATTATTGACTTGTTTAATAAAATATAAAATCCACTGGCAGTGAACAGAAAACAATTTCAGATGGCAATTTGAAAAAAAAAATAAAATAATAATAAATTTCGGTACACATTCGGTACTTAAAACAAGAAAAAAATAAAACACTATTGCGGGCGAACATCTGTCAAGGTAAGAAGAAAAACATAAAAATATTATATGAGCATCCAGTTTTATCTTGTATGTATTTATGAACACTTATTAAGCAGTCACTTATGAGAATTTTAGTATTCTGTTGCCATGACTACTAGAAAATTCAAGCTTCAAACATTTAGAATGATGTAAGGATGCAAAGAAAAAAAAAAAAAAGAAAGAAAAAGGAACGGGTGTGTGTGTGTGTGTGTGTGTGTGTGTGTGTGTGTGTGTGTGTGTGTGTGTGTGTGTGTGTAAAAGAAAAATCTCCCCCAAAATATTCGACCTACATTGAACATGCACTGTAAGTAAACAGAGTTGGAACTGCAAGATAATCAGACAAACACAATGAAAAGCATACTGTTTCTGAGCAAATTAAGAGCATCACTACCTCATTAGGACAAAAGCCACTGGTGACAGAGCAGCTGAACATTCTACGAGGCATCCTTGGTGCTTGATGCTGTGGGGATTGCAGATTTCCCAGCACTCGCATTGTGTGGCCGACTGTAACTGGTGAAGCTGGGGGTGTGAATGGTTCGAATACTCTTTGAAACCTGTGACAACATGGTGGGGGACAGAGAAGAGGGAGAAGAGGAGGAGGAGGAATATCGTCCATTTTGGTTCTGTGTGGACAAGGACAGGCTTTTAGTGCTGTGAGTGGACTGTGCATGCTTAAGAGATCCATTCGAAATGGAGGGAATATGAGAGGAAGAGTTGGGGAATGAGCGATGGTTGGGGATAGAAGACTTGGAGGAGGAGGAGGAGGAGGATACAGCAGAGTGGTTAACAGGGTTAGTAGCATCAGGCTGAGAAGCAGCTTTTCCTGCACTAGAAGAAAAAGCAGGGATTTTAGAGGCAGGTATTGTAGGAGAAGTAGATTTGGGATCTCCTCCAGCTCTTTTAGCACTTCCGTTAGCCTGTAAACAAAGATGTCAGAAAACATGGATTTTCATCCATAAGATTCAGTGATTGAAGATGTGAAGCTGTACAAACCTTTTTTTTTTTACACTAACAGGAGTTACAAGTTAATTATCACAAAAAATCTAAATCAGAAAATGCATTAATATAAACTAGAAATCACACAGAGATAACCACACACACACACAAACACACACACACACACACACACACACACACACACACACACACACACACACACACACACACACACACACACACACACACACACACACACACACACACACACACACACACACACACACACACATCCTTTTTCTCAGGGCTGTAAGTTAAAGTTGAGAGTGAATATTAGGTGAAAGACAGCACATTCATGTTTTAAGAGCATTCATATTTAAAGTGAGTAATCCAAAGTGTGATGAAAACCAACCAGTTACATAAGCCCAGAGGAGGCTCCAAGAGTGGAGAAGGTGCACTGTGGGAAGGTTTCCAGTGGAGGTTTAGTAGGGGGTTGTTCCTGAGATTGGGAAAGGGGACTCGTCCCATATGAAATAATCAGGGAAAAGTGTCTGATACTGGGTTTAGTAGAAGAGCACCTTGGCTGGCAAGGACATTTGTCTCTTGGGAAACAGTGATACTTGTGGTGTTGAAGCTCAGTTATGCATTTTTAAGTGTCAAAGTGAAATAAAACATGTGATGTAGATTTAGATAATAGTACAAGCAGCCTCTACCCAAAGCCCAGTATAGGTAAGGAGCAACAGAGTAAGAAATTAAGGAGAAAAGCTTTGATAGCAACTCAGGAAATGATTTTGAAAATAGTGTTTTTCATCCTCATCACCTACTTAGAATAAAAGCCACAAGCAAAATGATTATAAGGAAACATTCCATTATGTTATAACAGATGCATCATGCCTTGCAGACATGCTTTCACCCACAGCCAATGAAAGCACAGTCATCAAGATCACATCCATCAGTGACGGTCAGCATGGAGTTGATAACACAAAGAACATTCTTTTCTTTCTTCATTGTTTAAATACCTTTTAGAGCGATTTGTTTTAGCTGGTACATACTCTTATGTAAATGTTCTCTTAATGTGTAATCCCTAGCTGAGTATATGTCTACCTGGCGAAACTGCCTCTGTGAGTCTTGCATCTTTAATTGCTTTGCAGCCCTTTCTTTGTCTGACGTGCCCGGCTGCTGCTTGACCTTCGCAGACATGGGCATTGGCATCCGACTAGTAGGAAGGGACACGCTGACATTCTGCAAGAGGGATTCAAACCAAACAGGAGAAAAGAAGAGATAAAAATAAAGAAACTCTAAATGTTGTGTATTGGAAGGTTTGTAAAAATAGAAACAATGTCTGCATAAAATCTTTGTGGTATTCCATAACATTTAACTGAATTTACAACAGGGGCCATGTTCACAAAGTCTCATATCTTACCATTACGAGTTCTAAATGGCCATAAAATGTTAACTAAAGGTTTTTTAATCATTCATCTTTAATAACTCTATTATCTCGATCAGGAATGCAGTGGATCGTGCACAGATACAAAACACCGGCATTGAGGTTCAAAAATGCGATTTTATATATATATATATATATATAGTCTATATGTCAATCCACCTCTGACATGTTTTATGAAGGAAACTACACACATAACATAATTAAGAGTTTGTTAAACTACTCACAAGTGCAGACAATGTACAGTTGCATCTCAATAAATTAGAGTATCATTAAAAAGTTTATTTATTTTAGTAATTCAATACAAAAGGTGAAACTTGTATATGATATAGATTCATCAAACACAGACTGATATATTTCAAGTGTTTATTTCTTTTAATTTTAATGATTTTATTCTGACAATGTAGGGGCTGCTTTTGCTTTAATTACTGCCTCAATTTAGCGTGGCAGGGAGGTGATCATTCTGTGGCACTGCTGAGGTGGTATGAAAGCCCAGGTTTCTTTGACAGTGTCCTTCAGCTCATTTGCATTTTTTTGTCTCTAGAATTTTCTTTCCTTTCATTAAAAAAATTACTTTGGCCCACTGAGGAACAGTCCAGCCTTTTTTGTCCTTTGTCCTTGTTCAGGATTGGCTTGACACAAGGAATGCCTCAGCTATAGCCTATGGATTTGTCTTTGCAGGTGTTTGGATGTAATGAGCTGATCAGAATGTGACACCATGAGTCTCTAATATTTAACTTTTTAATAATATTCATAATATATATTTTTCTGAATTTTGGGTTTTCATTAGCTGTAAGCCATAATCATTAAGATAAAAAGAAATAAAATAAAATGTGTGTGATGAATCTATAAAATATACAAGTTCCACATTTTGTATTGAATTACTGAAATAAAATCAAGTTTTTATGATATTCTAATTTATTGATATGCACCTGTATATTATTAATGTTTTCTTAAACTAGGTTGAAATGCAAGGTTTATCTTGCTGGATGATGCACACATTTAATTAGCATTGAAAATATCTGGCTGATCCATTAAACTGTTATTAAATTAATTAGTTTTCCTTTATTGTGGCTCACTTAATATTTAGTGTATAACAGCAGTTTTATTTAGCTAAATAGACCCTGATCAAGAAAAAGTGGTTACTGAAGGATGAATATTAGGATTTTTTTTTGTCTATTTGACCATATTCCAATTCCACAACTTCTTTTTAAAACTATTTATTTATTTATTAATTCTTTGTTACATGGAAGCTGAACATACTTGAAGGAATGAACTAAAAGGGGCTAAATCTAACCTTCTATTTTTTGTGAATATGGCCCCAAAAGAAGAAAAGATGCATGCAGACCCCCAACACCGACAGAAAAATATTTTGCTCTTATACCTTAGTCCCCACTTAAAAGAATCAGAAAAAAAGACAAGGTGAAAGTGTGCTTCTAAGTCTGTGAGTAATCTTTTGGCTGCTTAAATCCAAAGTTAGAAACTCTATAGTGAATTTATGAAGGCACTGGTGAAGGCTGTCATAAAATCACCCATAAAACACCACACTAGTTATATACAGACATATTTACACTATAGAGTTAAAAAGTTGAGATTCCCATAGTCATTGCACAAGAAGAGAAGGTTAGGATCTGTGAAAGCCACTGGTTAGACTGGGATTACTGTGAGGAATAGGAGATGGAGAAACCCATAGTCTTCACCACTAAGGCGGTCAGAGCTCGAGAGAGACCTGCTGAGGTGGAGCTGGCGTGATCACAGCAGGCCGAGGAAGAAGCTGTGGTTTTGGCTTCTTCCGAAGGCTAGGGCGCTTGCTGGAGTTTGAAGTTTTGGTGACTAAAGGTTTCTGTGGAACTATTTTGGGTAAAGTCTCTGCACCCTGGATGCCATGAGGTTTAGAGTATTCAGTGGGCTGTAGGTCCTCAGAAGACCGTGGCCCCATTTCACTGATTGTAGTCTCAAGCTGTTTGATCGTCTGTTCAAGGCTATCAAGTGTCTTGTAAGTGCTCTTTCGAATTTCTTCTGTCCTTCCCTGTGGTTCCTGGGCAACAGACTCTGATTTTGGGTTATTTTGTTTGGAGCAAGAAATTTCAAATCTCTTGGTCTCTTTATGTTTAATAGTACCATCTGATTCCTCATCATCTTCGTACACCACAACTTGTAAGGTTTTCTTGCCTGTCTTAGTACCAGTGCGGATGGCCTGTGTTAAAGCTGCCAATTGCTTTTTGGGGAACTTAAACTTGAACTTCTTTTTAACATCCTGTTTGGCTCCACTAGTAGCAGGTGTTACAGTCCCCTCATCAGATAACAATGATGAAGACAAAACAGGGTTTGATCCAATTTGGGCATTCACAAAACTTATCTTATCTCCATTATGTGTGACCTGCAAACCCCCATTTCTATTATCATCATCCTCGGTTTCCTCAATTTCTTCCTCTATCCTTTCTTCAGCCAACATTCTTTCCAGCTCGTCTTCACACTCAAAAATGGTGGAGAGACGTTTGTAGGCTGAATGTATATCCATTGGTTCATCAAAAATTATAATGACAGGCTTTTTGCTGAATTCACTATTTCCAGCATCGGCAAAACCATTGCTACAAGATAGAGTGGAAAAGTCAGTGCCACATTTAGTCTGTTGTTTGGCACCTACAGTCACAGTTTGCACATTTCCTCTTTTAGCATTTACCAGCTCTTGGTACTCTCCAGTTGTCAAAGCCTGCACTTTGGTGTTGGTAATCATGAAAGCAATATTATCTGGTGGCGGAGGAGGAGGTTCTTCTCCTGGTAAGTCAGGGCTGAGGAATGTCTCATTTTCATCTTCTACTTCTTCATACTTCATCGTCCTAGACTTGGGAAAACTTATTGCCTGCTGCTGATTTGCTGAGCACAACTCCCCATGGTTTTCAGGCACCTTGGCGTAAATGAGATCAGGGCCACCCAGTGAGATGGGTGTACAAATTGCTGTTGGAGACTCCACTGTCTCCTCTATGCTAAGTTGTACCTGTGGAACCTTGACCACATGGACTTTGCCCTGTGTAGGGCTGCCTGGGCCTTGTTCCTCTGTCTCCACTGAACAAGTCAGTTTATATGGTAGGTCATTAGTGAGGCTTAAATTGTTGTCTAGGCCATGGTTTGGAATACTGGATGCAGCATCTGAGGAAAACAGCAGTCTGTTTTGGGATTTCTCATAGGTATTGACATGTGACACCTGGGATGGAGATGCGAGAGATGCTGCTCTGTTGTCAGTTGACTCTTCTTGGGGCTCCTTGGCGATCTGTGCTGTGAGGTAATAGATGACCTTTAAGGTTTAAAGGTCACAAAATAAAAGAATACAAATATTACCAGTGAGCTACATAATTATGAAAGCATTTTAATAATAATACAAATACTTCATAAAATAATATATTTACATAATGAATAATAGGTCAAATGACTGCCACCGAATTTACACAAGCAAAAAAGTTCATAAGTTAAGGCTGTTAACCTACACATGTCATTGATTGTAATTTTTTTGAATGTTGACACCGAATGGAACAACAAACGACAAATGCACAGTTGTAGATGCTCACCCCCGTATTTTGACGTGCTGTGTTGTTGCCATTTTCATCCATGACCATATCGTTTTTCTCCTGGATTTCTGTACTCTGCTAAAAATGTGAGTAATATAACATTAAGTCACAAAAAAATGGCTTCCACTAAATTACGTAACTGATAATACCTTAAGAGTTTGTTTTTCATGTAAAATGTGCTCAACTTGCATCATTTTGAGCAGATAAATTATTTACACCATTACTTAATCTATCTGGTAACAATTTATTTCACTTCTAATATTTTCTAAAATCTTGTAGTTTGGACATTCCCCTAAAACACTCAAAACTAATATTTCTCTATCTTGTAACTGCACCTTACAAAAATTTCAATATAGTTTTTTGATAAATCATAAACTATAAACTGACATCTCAAACATTTTAAAACCTTTATAAACCTTACAGTATTGTGCAATTTACATTTGTTCTATCCATCATACCAAATATCATATCTGAAGATGCAGTAAAATATACTCAGTAACTGAGCAGAGATGCAGAGGAAAAGCATGCAGCAGGTGAAAACAGGTTTGCTTGTTTTTGTATGTTTCTACAGTAACTGCAACTCCCCAGTGATAGCAGACAATTATTTGTTTTAAATGCATTTATTTATCAGTATTGACTAAGTGTGAGAAATTTAGATGCAGGCAATGCAGTCAAATGTGCATTAAATATTACCCTATATTTTGTTAGCTGTATATATTTTTTGTCAAAATACATCAATTATGTAATTAAATTTACAATGAAATGGGTTGTAAATGTTTTATCACTGGGAAGCTCTAGGTTTAAGTATATAAATATGCATTTATGTTTTGATATATGCATATCTAAAAATCAGAAAACCGTGACATCAGTAAACAGAAAACAGTTAACTACATAGCAAATAATTTCCTTTGTTTATTAAGAATGCCAGACATATGTGAGAATCTTTGGTCCAGAGAAGGTCAAATATGAAATCAGTGAGAGTTTTTAGTACAGAAAAGGTCAAATAGAAAAGCAGTGAGAATCTTTGGTACAGAGAAGGTCAAATAGGAAAGCAGTGACAATCTTTGTGCAGCCCTCAGGCACAGGTAGCAGACTGGAACAAGCAGCTAGTGAGAGAGCTAAAAGATGCCATGTCCATTACCTTCTTATCTTTGAGGGACAGTAAGGCCCCAGATCTTAGCTCTTTGATCTGTGGCTCTACCAAACCTTTGAGCTTTATGTCCTTAACCAAACACTTCTGGAAAACCTGAGAGGGGGAGAATATATGTAGGGGTTTAGGTCCTGGTTCTTAAACTGCAGTATCCATGAAGTTACTGAGCACTTCGAGAACTTTGAGGATGGATTTGGACCATAATTAATATAAAGAGGCTGCTCCAATGGCTTAGGAGCAAAGTTTGCATGAACAGTCCTGCATTTAAGCTTGCATCACTGAAGAGTATGCCACAACAATGATGCAGCTGTAATGAATGGACATTTGGTGCCACCCAGATGAGGATGGGTTTCCTTTTGAGTCTGGTTTCTCTCAAGTTTTTTTTCTTCATACCATCTTAGGGAGTACTGTGTTGTGCATTGCTAATGTTATTCTAATCTCAGCCTAGTAGGTGGTGTCACTAACATCAAAACATTTATGCATACAGACTCGTGAGCAAATAATAATACTGAAACATATTCAGAACTCATTAATGTGTTTTTGCCATCAAACTAATTAATTTTGGTGGGCAAGGGACTAAATTCATTTCAAGAGACCACAGTACATCGACAAATCCATAGAAAGGACATGGCATGTTTAGACTGATTTATTTTCTGTGAAGAATAGATCCCAATCATTACAGTAAACCAAGAAGAAAAGCACTGCACAGACACAAGCAAAACTACCATGGCACCAACATTACAGCTTAAAAATGTGCAATTAAATATTCCATGTATAAAGTGTGTGTGTAAAGTTCAAAATTAATAGAAATGCCTTCCCTTTGCTTTCAAAAGCAAATGTCACAATTATTTGTTGTATTAATTTACCTTTGTGTTGTCATGGCAACTGTTTTACAGTGCTTTAAATTGTTTATAATGGCTTTATATCCCTTCCCAGATAAAGTTAAAAGCAAATGTATTTCTTTGTTTGCCATTGTGTTAAACATACTTTACAAAAGGAACGTGATACAGAACGTCCCTCATATTATTAAAGAAAGTTTGCACTGCAACACAAATTGCTATGCCTACAGAAGAAGAGAAATTGATTTTTAAAAATACATTTTGAAGAAAAGCTAGACATCGTGAGAAGAGGTCGGCCAACCCCGAAGCTAGCTAACTTGTCTCAGGTTTTGTTCGCCGAACAGTGCCTACGAGAGGTGCCACTAGCTTATAGCCCCTGAGGAGTGGTGCACATTATGAGTATGCATCTCTGGTGAGTAGGTTGTATTTTATTTAAAAAAAAAATGTATGTTTATGTCATGTTATTAGACGCGGTTTTCTAGTCGAACTTGGCTATAATAGTTTCCCTATGACCAACCAATTAGAGGACAGAAAAATTCCTGACGCTATAATATTGATTCTGAACTGCTCCAGATGATGTACGTGGCACAGTTGAAGTGTAGAGGTTTGGAGTCTTAACTGAGTTTCTTGCTTTAGTAAAATGGTATTCACCCTCCATACGTGAAATGTCTCTCTCTCTGTAATGCCACGTTGTTATATTGCGTTTTTGTATAGTTTTGATGGTTTCTTTAATTGTGATGCAATATTGGTGGTATTCAGAGGTGGATTAAGTCTGGTAAGTCCCCACTGAAGGCCCAAGTACCAATTGCACAGCCCTCAACTGATAAACACACTATATATACAGTATGATGCTTGACAGGATCATCATGCTTTGCTGAAGACAACCTGTCCAAGAGCATAAATTAGTGGAACCATGTCCTGTGACTGATGAGACTAAGATAAACTTGTTTGGCTCAGATGGTGTCCAGCATGTGTGGCGACACCCTGCTGAGGAATACCAAGAAAATAGTTTATTTCCTACAGTCGAGCATGGTGGTGGTAGCATCATGCTGAGCCAGAAAATTATGCTCTCCATTCAGAAACTGCCCGAACAGCAGTTTTCCAACATTATAATGACCGCAAACACACCACCAAGATGACAACTGCCTTTCTGAGGAAGCTGAAGGTGAAGGTAATGAAGTGGCTAAGTATATCTTCAGACCTGAACCCTATTGAGCACCTGATGGTGCTCACACAAAATATTTACACTTTGGACGCAGTTTTGACATGTTTACTTAGGGTGTACTCACTTTTGCCAGCTATTTTGACATTAATGGCTGTATGTTAAGTTATTTTCAGGGGACAGTAAAGTGTGTATTAACTATTTGTAGATTATTGTGCATTTTCCTACAAAAACAGCTTTTACTCTATAAGGCATAGACTGTACAAAACATTCGCAGTGCAAATTCTGTGGTGTGGCCTTAATGTATTTGACTTGTTTGTTAAGCACAGTGGTGTCCAATGTTCTCCGCAGAGTTTCGGTGTAGAGGCAGGCTTTATTTGAAATGTAATTAAAACCTGGTCCTAGGCAGAGAAGACTGACAGCATTGGTTTAGCAGTGTGTGTTCTGACTCCTTTGTATCAGAGCTAGCACTAAAGCTTTCAGCTGCAGTAGCTCTTCCTTGGGATCAGACCAGATGGAAAAATCTTCACTCCCCACCCACATCAATAAGTATTTGGTGGCCATGACACTGCAGGTTAAAATGTTGTCTTCTTAAACCACTTTTGGTAGGTATAAAATTCATATATCTCCCACCTGCAGTTCTGCCATGATCTTCTCCCCATCATCCTCCTCTTCCAGAATGGCAGGAGCTGTAACAGGAAGAGGAGTGCCAAGCTTGGGCATCACCTCTGGAGAGCCCTTTGGTTTGTTCTGAGGTGCCTGCATTGGAGTCTCAAATTCACCCTCCTAGTGAGTAAAACAATATTCTTTAATTAACCATTTTGTCAAACCATTTTGCAACACAAAGCCAAAAAATTTTAATGCTGGCTGTGTCAAGCTTTCTGCATATGCAGCTTTGTAGTTTATAACATTTACATTTACGGCATTTAGCAGATGTAAATGTAAATGTTTATAATGGGTCAGAGTGCTTGTGCTGACAATTGTCAACTGCCAAAAGAACCAGAATGGATGATATTTTGCTGAAGACCTGGGGTCCGAGTATTCTCGTGGATGTTACTTGGTCACGTTGAACCTACCGTAATGTCTGTGATGTCTGTATCTTTCTATGTATACATGCATGAGTGCCAACAAATGACACATAAGTCAGTTGTAAAGTCTTGTATGGTTTAAATCACAATGTATTAAAAATGCTTTTTTTCTTTTTCTTCTTTCTTTTCTCACTGATGTGACTTACAGTGAGGAAAATAAGTATTTGAACACCCTGCTATTTTGCAAGTTCTCCCACTTAGAAATCATGGAGGGGTCTGAAATTGTCATCGTAGGTGCATGTCCACTGTGAGAGACATAATCTAAAAAAAAAATCCAGAAATCACAATGTATGATTTTTTAACTATTTATTTGTATGATACAGCTGCAAATAAGTATTTGAACACCTGTCTATCAGCTAGAATTCTGACCCTCAAGACCTGTTAGTCTGCCTTTAAAATGTCCCCCTCCACTACATTTATTATCCTAAATTAGATGCACCTGTTTGAGGTCGTTAGCTGCATAAAGACACCTGTCCACCCCATACAATCGGTAAGAATCCAACTACTAACATGGCCAAGACCAAAGAGCTGTCCAAAGACACTAAAGACAAAATTGTACACCTCCACAAGGCTGGAAAGGGCTACGGGGAAATTGCCAAGCAGCTTGGGGAAAAAAAGGTTCACTGTTGGAGCAATCATTAGAAAATGAAAGAAGCTAAACATGACTGTCAATCTCCCTCGGACTGGGGCTCCATGCAAGAACTCATCTCGTGGGGTCTCAATGATCCTAAGGAAGGTGAGAAATCAGCCCAGAACTACACGGGAGGAGCTGGTCAATGACCTGAAAAGAGCTGGGACCACCGTTTCCAAGGTTACTGTTGGTAATACACTAAGATGTCATGGTTTGAAATCATGCATGGCACGGAAGGTTCCCCTGCTTAAACCAGCACATGTCCAGGCACGTCTTAAGTCTGCCAATGACCATTTGGATGATCCAGAGGAGTCATGGGAGAAAGTCATGTGGTCAGATGAGACCAAAATAGAACTTTTGGGTCATAATTCCACTAAACATGTTTGGAGGAAGAAGAATGATGAGTACCATCCCAAGAACACCATCCCTGCTGTGAAGCATGGGGGTGGTAGCATCATGCTTTGGGGGTGTTTTTCTGCACATGGGACAGGGTGACTGCACTGTATTAAGGAGAGGATGACCGGGGCCATGTATTGCGAGATTTTAGGGAACAACCTCCTTCCCTCAGTTAGAGCATTGAAGATGGGTCGAGGCTGGGTCTTCCAACATGACAATGACCCTAAGCACACAGCCAGGATAACCAAGGAGTGGCTCTGTAAGAAGCATATCAAGGTTCTGGCGTGGCCTAGCCAGTCTCCAGACCTAAACCCAATAGAGAATCTTTGGAAGGAGCTCAAACTCCATGTTTCTCAGCGACAGGCCATGAACCTGACTGATCTAGAGAAGATCTGTGTGGAGGAGTGGGCCAAAATCCCCCCTGCAGTGTGTGCAAACCTGGTGAAAAACTACAGGAAACGTTTGACCTCTGTAATTGCAAACAAAGGCTACTGTACCAAATATTACCATTGACTTTCTCAGGTGTTCAAATACTTATTTGCAGCTGTATCATACAAATAAATAGTTAAAAAATCATACATTGTGATTTCTGGATTTTTTTTTTAGATTTTGTCTCTCACAGTGGACATGCACCTACGATGACAATTTCAGACCCCTCCATGATTTCTAAGTGGGAGAACTTGCAAAATAGCAGGGTGTTCAAATACTTGTTTTTCTCACTGTATGTGTACGTAAGGAGAAACATGTCTAATGTTACTCTTATCACACCAATCTATTAATAGATTTTTATTAATCAGTCAAACACTGATTGATATCTTTTAAAATGATCATAAGCACAAAACGTTCTTTTCAACTACTTAAAAAAATATTGTGCAAATAAGGCCACGGGTGTTGCGGCAAGCTGAACTGTATGTTCATGATAAGTACCTCCGAATGGCAATCAAATTAAGTTCAAAACTACACTGATTGGTGATTTGCTGCGGGTTTGACCAGTTACATTTTTATCCACTTATAAATAAAAAGGAACAACTGATTTTGCAAAAGATATTTAACTTTGAAATGTAGTGAAGTAAAAGTCTTCCTAAATGGAAATATTTCAGCAAAGTGCAAAAGACTGCTTAAGTACTGTAACAATTGCATTTACTTTGTTACTGTCCACCACTGCATTTACACAAATACAATTGGTTCTATGCACTCTCTCATTGCAAACAGATATGCAAACATGCTCTAAAACTATTGCCACTTTTTTCCTATCTTCGGATATCAAGATGAAGGTGAGGTCATCATGTATGATGCCTTTACAGTTCACAAATCTTCTGACACCAGAATATAAACCAGGGCACACATGCACATAAACAAACAAAACCTGTGCAGATCCAGACTCCTTCTTGCAGGTGTATACGACCTCTCCTGAGCGGGTGGTGGTGACTCCCACGCTGTTGATGTAGTTCCTGCGTGGGGGAGGTGGAGGCGGAGATTTGTTGGCCTTCTCTGAGCTCTGACTTGTTTTGCTGGTTTTGTCCTGAGACTTTGCTGCTCTATCCAAGCTTGTTTTTACTGACAGGTTGGGTTTTACAGGTTTACTCAACACTGCTGCTGCTTTAGGTGCCTTTTCAAGCTGGGGTTTTAGAGCTTTATCAGTTTTAGTAGACTTCTGAGAACTGGGCATGTCAGGCTGCTTGTCCTCTGCAACACAATCAATACAATCATAATTTAGTACAGTATGTAGGTACATTAAGGTGTAGGACTGTAGGACTACGTAACCTCAAAAGCTGACAAAAAAATAAATAAATCATATACTCCAATGTTAGAGCCTAGATAAGAAACCAGATTTCCTTTCATGAGGTGAAAGTTGTGTTTAAGCCCAGGATTGACATGGCCAGTCTAAATGTAAAGAGACAGCCACATCATGCTTTACTGATGAGCTTGAATGCTTTGGAACATGAGCAGATGCTTTCTTTCCTAACACTTTGTTACCAGACATTTTTGTTTGACTCTCCTTTATGTTTCTTTGTTAATAGCAATCTGGCCTTCAAATTAATGCTGCTGCTGATCTCTGCATGTTGTAACATGACCTATAATTCTGCGTGTAAAGTCATCTTCAAACGAAGAAATGTAATACCTTGGTTCCTGCCCTGAGGAGGTGGTTTATGTTACTGAAAAAAAAAGGGTCACGTTTTGGGCTTTTCTTCACAGCTCTCACAGCATTTCTGTCTTTAAATGGTGGGGTTTCATTGTCCTAACTGTTCAATGTATTGTTGTCATGACATCAGTGGTTTCTTTCTTCTTCAGGATATTATAATTTGCTGTTTAAGCTATGCCTAATGCTTGCAATGGCTCCAAAAAATTTCAAAAACCCAAAAACCTTTCCTCAGCTTCAAAATGGCCATGGCTCAAACCGAGAGAAGCCCTTTAGAGCAATTAGTTGCTTAAATAATAACACTAACAGGGTTCATGCTTGCAAGAAGAAACAACTTTCATTTTAAAATTTCAATATATTTCTCATTATAAAAATTTATTTAAAATTTTAACATTTTATACAAGGTGTCACAGAGCATGATGTCTGACCTTTTACTGAGGGTGCAGAAGGCTTGGGTTTCTCCACTCGGTCCTCTGTAGCAAAAGGTGGGGATGCAGCAGGGCTTGGCATAACGCTATCCTTAACATCAACACTTGGTGTTCCTTTCAGCATATTGGCCTCTGCTTCCTGCAGCATCTTCTCAAACTCAAACCCGTCATAATGATGCATATTTTGTCTCTTTTCTTCCCATTCTTTTTCAGCTGCCTGGACAGTGAAAGAGGGATAGACAAAAGACGAAACATTTTAAAAAGCACAAAAGATAAAAAAAAAAAGAAGAAAAAAAAACAAACAGATGGGACGCAAAAGCCAAAAACACAACTGAACAACCGTAATTTCCGGGCTATTATGCGCACACCCACTGAATTTGACAAAGATTTTTATTCTGATCTTTTGGTATTGTCGTGCGTTTAAAAATCACTATCGGTGGAAGTTTTTCTCCTGGTGCCGTTCAGCTCAGAATACAGGTGAAGTGCATTTTTTCATGCCCGGTTGTTTTCAGCATGAAGAATGATTCATTTCCTGTTCCCAGTCCGAGTGAGAGGCAGGTCAAACGTCAGAGGAACCTCATCCATATTTATGATGTGGTGCGGGCCGATTCATTGGGAGCGCACCTGATTTGATATAAAGTATTTCATTAGTTAACCTTAACCCGTTCGGCATTTTCATTGGTCTAATGTTACGGGGCTCAGTTTTTTGGTTTGAAGCTCGTGAAACCGGGAAAACCCCCAGAAAAATCCATAAATTAGCCACTTCAGTGTTTAAGCTGCAGGGTTCAAAACGTGGAAATAAATTAGCGGCTTATAGTCCGGAAAATACGATAATTTTTGTTGTATAATGCTTTAAATAATGCTTTAAATAATGAACAGTCACAAAGCATCTTCAAAGAAACAAAAACCTTTAGGCCTTTATGTCTAAAATGTTAATTATATGACTATATTTTAGAACCCCCTAATGGCATTTTGAATCTTCACCACAGGAAACAGTCAGTCACTCTTACCAACAAAAAGTACTTTTAAACTTTGACAACAGACTGGACTGGATTGGATTTTTGCTTATATACTCCCGTTCCTTACAAAGAAATTTGCTGCTTATTGGACATACTCACTGCAATAGACGGGGCTCTGTTTTTGCCCTTGCTTTGACTGATGATCTCCTCAATAAATAGGCTCGAAGCTCCACTCATGGAAGATCCATTAAAGCGAGCAGTGCTAAGAGCCACTTCACTGCTGCTGCTCAATGATGGTGTGAGTTCTGGCAGAGCTGAGCTGCATATCTCAACATGGCTTGTCTTGCTGGTCGACTTTGTAGGCAACTCCGGAGTAAGTGAGAAAGAGCTGGGACAGGGCGGTAGCAAAGGCTGGGAGTTAGCAATCTCTGAACTCATAGAGAATCTTTGAGGCTCGAGCTGAGTGACTGTACTGTGGATATTATCAGGAGATGCTGGCTCTGTCTCATCCACCACATCAAAAGATTTCAGTAAACCCTCTGTGGCACACCTACAGAATCCACCAAAATAAAAAAAATAAAAAAACAACACACTATATCTCTTAACAATTAAACAAACCCTGTAGATAACATTACAACCACATTAATTCGCCAATTAAAATGTTTTACTCTTCAAGATCCTGAACTAATTGCATTAATTTCCTCATTAAAAACTTGTGTACTAGATCTCTAACCTATACTGTATGTTTCTTCTAATGTATAATGTATACAAAGCAAGATCCTTTTTTTCCTAACTTCTTAAAAAAAAAAAAATCAAAAAGTGACAAACTAAAAGACTCTTGAACCCAATAGATTAAATGCTACATTCTAAACTGCCTTAACTAAACATGGGTGCACACTAACTCTACCAGGTTAATAACATTGTTACACTTAAATTGATATTTCTTGCTTTGCATTTTAATTGATTGCACATTCACAATCCAGGCTGTGAAATTACTATAGCAAACACAGTTTCCACAAAAATCTGCCATTTGATCAGGTCGGATATCCACAACCTTTTGGCCATATAGTGTATCAAATATTATATCAGATTCACAGTTTCACACAGACAAACACAAGTGTACCTTCTCAAAGTGCTCAGAGTTTCAGTGAGTGATTTGACTCTTCTCAGCATGCTGTCCAGTTTATGTGGCTCCTCTTTGAGAAACTTCACAGCTTCCACCTCCACTCGGAGCACAGCCCGCATTCGCCCTTGCAATGCTGGGAACTCTCCTGATTAATACATGTGTATGTAAAGCTTCAACATGTTATGCACAAACCTATTTTAATAGACCTTTTTTTATAGCCATTTATAGTCATTCTGAGAAGAAATAGCAGGACAAATGCAGGTGTTAGTAAAGACATTAATTTGGGTTTCATTCTATTCAGGTTTATGAGAGCCAGTTTCCTGCTATTGCTGAATACTAAATATTTCCAACTTTTGCCTATAGAAACTGCATATAAGTTTCCTTTTTTTCCCCCTGGTTGTACTAAAGAGACCGAGAAATAATATGTATGGCATTTCCCTTGCTGAAACAACAAATCTAAAGGTTTTTGCACAGTACAGTATTTATTAAATATATGTGGCTGAATTATGTGGTACACCTATGAATTCATGAGTACAACTCATGACAGGAAATCATAGAGACAGGAAATTGTTCAAACATTACCTCCTGTTTCACAGGGTTATACATATAACCATCCTCATTACATGCGGTCTTTAGAAACCAAAACAGAGCTTTTTGTAATTAACACCAGAAGTAAGTTTGGTTCACAGTGAGACATAGTGATATAGAAATTTACCTAATGGCCATGATTAAATAGGGTGGGTGTGCTTTATTTTTTTGGGGCAGTTTTTTTTGCCAAAGGACCTAGACCATTTGTTAGGACATATTTCATCAAGGGTAAACCAAGAAATAATCAAAGAACCAAATTCATGAATTTTTAACCAGCCTGATTTTCACCTGTTACATCTCTCTCTTTTAGAGTATGCAATATATTAGAAAACCCTAAAGCATACTGTATCCTCAGAAATTGTACCTTTGAGTGCTGCCAGACTTTCCCCAACCTTCCTCAGGCCCACTGCTCCTTCTTCTACTTCCTTCATTGTGATTGGTTTCAAAGCTGTGGCTGAGCTTGAGTCCCTTCTCACAGACTTGACATATTGCTCCAGATCCCTGCACACATGTTTATAACTGTGATTGTACAATATGAGTATGAAATTCTCAACACTACACAGAGAAATACCTCACATCTAGTGAAATATCACTCCCTACATTTTTAAAACTTTACTTAGATAATTCTTAAAAAAAATAATAATAATAATAAAATCAAATGCATCTAGGAATTTCTCTTTAAAGTCTACTTAAAGACGTAACATCTAATATTTAGATGAATTTGTTTACATGAAAAAATAGAAGTAAATCCTAGGAGAACATTTTATGCATGAATTCAGTAGCATTGCTATAAATTGATCACCCATGCCCTAGCAACATAATATGAGCCAAAAGAAAGTGCACAATAAGACGGACACAAACCCCCCAAAGAAACTCCAGCACTGACTTCATCAGATAAGATGAACAGAAAAGTTTCTTACAGGAAACAGCTTCCTATATTACAGCTAATGTATTTCATCAACCAATCGATTCTATGATATTTAAAAGACATAACTTTCTTTGTATAAGTTCTGCATCAACTGCAATGCATCTTTTATGTCCCAAATTAAAATCTTACTCTGAGGAACATTTATCACTGTTGCATTGTCTAGAAGGCAGGTAGAAGACAATACTCCAGGAGTGAACTTAAAAATGGACTTAGCAAATGTTTTACACATGCAGATATTCAGAGTCAAATTGCAAAGATGTTTTTTATTCTGGAGGACATATAAAAGATATTAAAATAAGAGAGAGGGTGCTCACATTTAGGCTAATCGATATTTGCAAGCTTTTTTTAAGCTTCTGAACTTAAAACTTCACAGGACATCTGCATGCTGGTCAGTGCTCATGTATAAAAGCCAAGTTGTATACGTTTGCTCATGCAGATGAGTGTTCATGCTGAATTCCTCACTGGCCTGTGCATTCAAACAGGCATTGCAAAGCCCTTTTTCCCAAAATCCAGGTAATTCTGTTCTGTGTGTTTCGGTCACACAAAAGAAATGTAAATCAATATCAAAATCTGAAAGTGTGTTGAAGCAATTTATTACAAGTTTGAATCCTTTCGACATGGCTTATCCATGACTTCTATAAGTTTATACATGTGCTGCACTTTAATCTGAGTGTGCTACACCTTTCTCATAATTAAACACTGGCTTATTCCTTTGTAAGGCATGACATAGGAGATTAGGGCTAACAGTGTCTTAATACCTTTTTTTTTACATTTTTAAATAAAGAAAATGTACACAGGTTCCCCTGTCCCTCAAATCTATCCAATCAGTTATAGTATACTTGATGTCATTGCTTTGCTTTTCAGTTTAAAATGTTTATTTTCTGTAATTTGTGTATAAAACAGTTATCCAGAAACATGCACAAAATAAAGATTTTACATATAAAGAACCAATAGTAACAGGGATTTATAGTTTGAGTTGCACTGGCAGGAGGCCTATAGAAGATTTATGAAATGTATGAATTGGGATTTGTATAATAAACTCAGTCAGAAGATAATATGAATGGCAATGTTTGAAAGAGTATTAAGTGGCGTCTCCATTGTACAATGCTAAACTAGAGATTATAAGCCTATATTATATGATACCTGCATCAGTCTTGTAGGATCAGTTCAAAGCTTAAAAAAAACATATTAAATAAATAAATAAATAAATAAATAAATATGGACATCAACCATGTTTCAAACAGATTTCATTTAGGGAGTGGTAGCTCAGTGGTTAAGGCTCTGGGTTACTGATCGGAAGGTCGGGGTTCAAGTATCGCCAAGCTGCCACCCTTAGGCCCTTAATCCTGTGTGCTCAAGAGGCGTTGCATCTTGGCTGACCCTGCACTCTGACCCCAGCTTCCAAACAAGTTGGGGTATGCAAAGAAAATAATTTCACTGCACTGTAATGTATATGTCAAGTCAAGTTTATTTGTATAGCGCTTTTCACAACAAACATTGCCTCAAAGCAGCTTTACACAAATCAACAGTTAAGGTGAATGGTGTGAATTTATCCCTGATGAGCAAGCCTGTGGCAAGAAAAAACTCCCTTAGATGTTATGAGGAAGAAACCTTGAGAGGAACCAGACTCAAAAGAGGAACCCATCCTCATTTGGGTGACATCAAGAGTTTGATCATAAATCTTTCAACAATACAGAACACTGGAGAATGAGAACTAACATGATTACTGGAGTATAAAATTATAAGTGATGTTCTTTCTGCAGTCTTATACAGTCTATATGGTTAGTAGCTCCTAGTTTTATAAGCTCAGCATACATCATCACAGATCCAGCATCAGCTTCTCCATGCCATGGAGAGATTCTTCTATATTCTGATTTGTTATAATTGAGGTAAAGGCATGTCAAGTAACTAACATATCATTAGTATCATCTTAAACCATACATTTCTGGAAGGCCATCTCTGATTCAAAATAAATAGTGACTGACTTCGTATTTGGTATTTCCATATGAGATTAACTGTATACCAATTTCTATTGATTGAATTCAGCTCCACTTGATTATGTATTGTGATGTGTGGAGTCACCTTCCTTTTAGCATCACTGCAATTCTCTGTATGTGACATAACTTCCTAACTTCTATCCTATGTATCCTAATCCCAATTTGTCTACAGTTTTCCTTCTTTGAAAGCAGTGTACAGAGAACAGTGAACAGAGCTCTGTGCCTCACCTTAACTGAGACAGAACAGTTTCTTCCATGCTGAGATATTTGTGTCTCTCTTCCTCCACCAGAGCTCGTTGCCTTTGTGCGGAATCCTCTTGTAGTCTCAACGCTTCAGCCAGCCTTGCACTGATCTCATGCTCCACCTTTTTAATCTGAGCACGCATACACTCCTGATTCTGCAACTGCAAAAGGCACACCCACACAGATACAGACACCATAACACAAATAGAACACAGAACAGGTGCATGTTCCATACCTCATGTTATGTCACACAGTTTCTGTGAACAAAATGACGGGCCCACTTATTTACTGTACCTGGAGTTGTCTTAGCTGTTGTAACTGAATGCGTAATCCAAAAACGTTCTTCCTGAAATGTAGGAGGGTCACCTCGAGAGGGATGGTACTAATAGAATGAGTTGGGACGAAGTTACTCTCTGGTGTAACTTTGGTTTCAAGCACTGGAGAAGAACCTCCTGAAACACAGATTTAAAAAACATCAGGGACCTTTTTGCAAGACACAAATAAACTAAACGTTTGTAGAAACTTGACTGTCATCTTAACGTGTCCTTGCTGAACATCACATTCCAAAGCTAGTCTCCACTTTTGCCTTTATAAAAGCCTCTATTGTTGTAAGAAGGCTTTTGGACTTGATTTTCTAATGTGTCTAAAGATTTGTGTTAATTAAGCCACAAGGGCTTTAGTGAGGTATTGAGCATGTTGAGCAAGATGGCCTGTTGCACAGTCAGCATTCCACATGTTTAGAGGCATTGAATTCAGAACTCTGTGCAGACCACCCAAATTATTTTACTAACCCTGACAAGCCATTTCTTTATGGACCTGAATTTTTGCAAGTCACTGTCATGCTGGAACAGATTTGTTCTTCTAACAGTTTCAGGAGGACTCACATAGGTGTGTGATAGTCAGCTGTCCACATACGTCTGACAAACCTGGCATGTACAGCTGTTGTTTGCAGTGAAATGTTTGAGTAAGACCTTGAGTAAATGACAGCTCTGTGGGTAGAAATGCCTTGCTGGTCATAGGAAAATTGCCACATTGGTAAAGTTTTTAGAAAGGATACAGTAACTCATACAAATGATAATTGAAAACTGTAGTAAGAAGAAACAAATCTTAGCATTAACAAAACATCCAGCTACAAAGTGGATGGACGGATCTTCTTCCATCAGCTAAGGACAGGAATCTGAGACAGCCCATCTGGTACCTGATGTAAAAATTAATTGAAGCTTTTGGCCTGTTTCTGTTTTAATTCATGCATTGTGCTGCTTAGTGAATAGTGGACAGTATATATTTAAAAAAAATTTGATTAGTCTAGTTTATAATTATCTGATTATCTTCTGGTAAGGTAAATGTTATCCAACAGGATTGTAACTGTATTTTTACACCAAGTAATGATGATCACAATAAATGTTCATGGTTTGTACAATTTTTTAAATGTGGAAAAAAAAAGAGACTACACTGTATGGATTTAGAAGTAAAAAATTGTTACTTGAAAGCAGTGAACACCATTTATGTCCTGATCACCTCGAAAATGTTGCTTTGCTGCTACCTAAAAAGCTAATATGCTATTTTTTTTTGTTCCAAGTTATTCAAAGTATTTATTATTAAACCTTCAATACGCTTATAAAAATACATACAAAAATACATAATAGAATAAGAATGTGATTTTATCAAGGCTAAGTCTAAATCAATAAAACTATTATGTTTAGTTTTATTCAATATTATTAAAAGAAGATTGTACATATACAGTACATATTCACCATCCATCCAGCTTATCCACTTTCAACTTACAGTGTAAGAAATCAACTCAATTTAAATAATAAATAATTAAGCTACATAAAATAAAACAATTGTGTACAACTAAACCCAAATATACACACAGATTTTGTTAGAGAACTATAGTTTGAAAGGTATCAATTTATAAAAATTATATAAAAAAAATTAATAAATACAAAAGATGATGATCCCAAAAGAAGTGCTATATGCAAAGTCCAACATATTCTATATTGGGCTCATCAGAAGACATAAACTTCATAAGTCTCCAGCATGGAATTTCATAAGGCTCTCCACTCTAGCATTAGGCCCAGCTTTGTGGATAGCCAGGACTATAGTTTTCCTGTGAAAAGCTTCTCCATTCTGAGCTGTAGATTTCTCCAACTCAACCAGAGTTACACTTAAACTCTTGGCTGCTTCTCTGACTACTGCTCTCTTTACCACGGCCACTCACTTATTTTTGCTGTTGGATGGCATGTCAGTAACAGGTGTATTTATACAGAGATCGCGACACTTTAAATGTTAATAGCAACGGATTATCACAAAACCTTTAAAATTTGCTATAGCATCAGTCTGAATACCAATCTAATAACCTGAAAAATAGTGTAATGTGTAATGTAATGTAACGAGGACAGTATTATTGCATACCACTGTACCTATACAGACCCATGTGCATTAAATTGTTAAATATAATATACCTAAAACTGTGTTAAAAGTTGAAACAAATATTTGAACCTATTTGAACCCAATAGATTCATTATGAGTCATCATGTAGCAGCACATACTTGTGCGAGAGTGAAAGTGTAACTGGGTGAACAGGTTTAATTGGTAACTAACTCTGTGTCATGAAGCAAATGAGAGAACACACTACATTTTTGTATGAGACAATGGTTGGTTCTGCATTTTAATGTGCATCACCGTCACATACAGTTCACATTTAGCCAGACAAAGAAACTAACTAAAACAAGAATACAGGCAAGGTGAAAGAGGAAATTAAAAAACTAGAAAACCAGATCTAACCTGCTCTAGATGTGATGTGAATAGGTGATCCCGACTTCATGGATTGATCACTGAAATAACAGGAAATAAACAGCATATAACAAGCACAAAGACAAACAGTACTGTAGCCATGATATACCAGTAAGTTACATTAGAACAAGCAAACTAGTTTAATGAGTTAGTGTGAGCAGCCAGGCCATGCTGACAGTTAGTAGTTATGCAACCTACTGATACTAGACTACACCTCTCAGATTGCCCTGCTTACCTGACATGCTCCCTGTCACTTCTTTGAATGCTGGGATCCATTAGTAATGCATGATGCACAAGGCCACTTAGACTGGCTATCTGCTCCTCCATAGCTCTCATTCTCTGTCTGCAGAGAGACAGCAAACACAGATGCAAATGCTCACTGCTAACCGTGTGTGCGCACATGCATAACAGGTTACAACAGTAATAAAAAAGTATAGTAAGACAACTGCAAGATCAGCTGTAATGCAAGCATTACATTATTTAGTTACTATGTGGTTTCTCAATACTGGGCATATTTACTGTAGCCTAAATCCCACTAAAGCATTTGTCTGGATCTGTTTGATTCACTTGATTCTATCTTTTTCATGTGAATCCATCCTATCTGATTATTACTAATATCATTGGTTAAAAGACATGTGCAAAATACTTTGTGTGTTAAAACAGCCTGTGCACACCTGAGTATGAGTTCCAATGCTAATGAACTCTGGTACAGTGGTGCAATTTTTAATTTTACTGTATTTAATTTCTTTGTCTATTTAATTTGTTTGTGCATGTGAAAATGTATATTGATTGTAATTGTATAACAATGACCTCACCACAATAGTATAATATCATGGTATTAGGGATATATTTTTAAAACAACGCAATGTATTGGTCCTATACTTCCTGACAGATGGGCCACAGATAATGAGATAGGGAAAACTCGCAATTAAGCTATTGTCATAAACAGTGGTGCTTCTCAGGGAGGTGTCCTCTCCACTTCCTTTTTTTTTTTTTTTTTTTACATGAACACCAATGGCTGCATCACCAGATTTAAATCCAGATTTGCCCCTTTTCAGAATGATGGGTTCATCAGGGTAAGAAGATCGGCAAATGAATAGTGTCTAGTGCTTATAATAAAGCCATCAAGTCTGTGAGGCAAGTGTTATGATCTGGGGTTGCAGCAGTTCGTCAGGTCTTGCTTCAGCAACATTATATGCCCAAAAAGAGGACACAACATTTCTGAACAATTGTTGCAACAGGGCACTGCACAATATTCTGCTGAAAGGGGTCACTGCTGTTAGGGAATACCACTGACATGAAGTATTTCTAGTCTGCAGCCTTACAGTAGGTTCTCTTTAGAAATTTGTAATATATGAAAATACATCCATATGAATGCCAGCAGACAAGGTTTTCCAACAGAACATCGAGCGGAGCAACACAAAGCTTTCCAAATGAGGAAAAATAAACCAGGTACCACCACTCCATGTCACCTTCTTCTACTTTAGAACTGGGTTTAATAACCCAGTTCTGAAGCTCATGTTACTATCACTTGATAGCAGTTCTCTGTTCACCTTTATTGGACCACTTTAGTAGATACTAAACACTGCATACCAGGAATACCCACACAAGAACTGCCACATGGAGATGCTCTGACCCAGTCATCTAGCAATCACAATTCACACCTTATAAAAGCTGTTCAGATCATTACAACACATTAACTTTGAAAACTGACTGTGTGCTATAGCATTACATTTTCTTTTTACAATGTGGCCCTGATTTTAACCACACTCAATACCTTTGGGCTGAAATAGAATCACACACCTCTCACCCCAACCTCTTTGCCCTAGACCTCCCCCAGCCAACACTCCCTGACCGTATGCTTACGTCAATATAGGCATTATTCAAAATGTATTAAAAGTCTTCCAAGAACAATAGAAAGTTATACAGAAAGGAGTTAACCAAATCTGGATTATCCAATTATCCCAAAAACTTCCAGCCATCTAGTGTATCATAGTATTGCTGACAATTGTTGTGTATAGACTCAAATGCCCTCAAATGTAAAATTTTAAACAGCATTAAATTCTATCAATTTTGGCTATTACTATATTTTTTTTTTTTACAATTTCTAAATAAAAAAGGGCCTTGTAATCATTAGACAGATTACAAGACAGATCAATATAATTTTCAGTGAACCAGTATAAACAGCCAAATACCCTCTGCATTTTGTGGTGAAATAATATATTGAGTTAGAGCATTCATTCAGGGTTAGCATGCATTTGCATGATGATGGAAAGGAGATATTTAGTTATATCTTCACAGGTGCTTTCTCCCCAAAGCACACTTACTGTGTTGGAGGTTCACCGGGTGGTGCCAAAGGACCATGACCATGATCAGAGGTTACTGGAGACCCCAGTGCATTCTTGCCCTTATCAACAATAGGCCCTTCCTTTCTCAACGATTGTCTCACTGGTGAAGATCTTTCAAGACCCAGAGTTCCTTGAGACTGGCTTGCCTGGATGTCGATTATTCTCATCTCACCCATCCTGTGTGGTGATGGGGGTGGAGTTTTCCAGCTTTTCTGACGAAACACTGAGTGGTGCTCTGTCGGCTCCATAGTCATTGCAGGAACACCATAAGCACGGAGAGAACCACGGTGGTAGCCTTGGTCCAGTGTTTCTGAGAGTGGAGCATGATGATGTATCAGAAAGGTATCGTTGTACATTCCCTCTCCACCCCTCCCCATGACTTTAGCAGAGACATCTTCATCTGGCTTGACATCACGCCGTTCAAGGATGGCACTGGAGCATGGTGAAGCTGAGCGTGTGGGTGTGGCCAGTGACTGGCCTGGTCTCTCACGAGGCATGGTGGCTCCTCCTCCAGATGAGCGGGGGCCAAAAGGGATCCGTGAAGGCAAAGGCGTTATCGAATGGGGACTAGAGGGCATAGACGGACTGTTACTTGTCTGACGCATCAGAGGAGCATCTCGACTTGTGTACATCACCTCCCTGTGCATCTGTGGGAATACAAAAAATTTTATATTTAAAACATGACATGAAATATTACTGTCCCATGTAACACACGTATATAGAATAGTTTCAATCTTGTTAATTGCAGGGTATAACTCTCGTCCTCTTTTTCATAGATTAATCCAAAATAATACCTCAATGCTTTTCATTGCTCATGAAAACATTAATAATGATCTTGTCCAAAGTAAAAGTCAAAGAGTCAAAAGCCAAGGGGAGCTAGTGATTGTGGGGGTAATAAAGGAGTCCAACAATGACTGGTTCAGGCATGTAGCTTTGGTTTTCAAGACTGATAGTTTGTGTGATTGGGCAAGCCTCAACGCCCAGTACCTGTTCCTGGACTGGAACACATTATTTCCAGTATTTTCTTAATTATTCAGATGTCCCAGAAGTCCACTTACAGAGGTCACTAATAAGTGCTAGCAATCAGCCGGGACTGCAATGAATGGACATTCGGTGCCACCCGGATGAGGATGGGTTTCCCTTTAAAGTCTGGTTTCTCTCAAGGTTTCTTTCTCATACCATCTAAGGGAGTTTTTTCCTTGCCACAGTTGCCACTGGTTCGCACATCAGGGATAAACAATTATAAAGAACTACCTTATATGCAATAAACTTAAGGCTTTACCTGTATAAAGCTGATCTGAGACAATGTCAATTGTAAAAAAGAGCTCTGCAAAAAATTTTTTATTGAATCACAGTTAAACAGGTAACAAACACACATACTTCCTCCCTCACAGATGATGAATTATGAATTACTTTGAATAGTCTGCAGCACTTAGTGTTATTTTTCTACATACTGAAGTCAAATGCCTCCTGTCAGATGAGGATCTGGTGCTGCTAACACTGGTGCGCCACTCACAAACCAAGAGTTTATTAAACGGGACAAACACCCACATAATTCCGACCAGACTCAGTGAGCAAAACGCAGCCATAGAGACAGGAGGTCAAAAAGAAGATCCTATTTTGTGTGCCCTCACTGAACGCAAAATGAAGTAGAAAGAGGACTGCACCAAAAAAAACCGTACAACATACCATAACATATAACATAATTATAGGCAAATTGGGGAAACATCTTCCCTACTTCACATCCCATTGAAAAGATTTCATCTAATGCCAATCAAAACAAACTTCTGCACTTTCTAATCTCTTAGCAACTTAGCAAGTTTGTTTGTTAACCTTGTCAAGTGAAGTCTGTGAAGAGGAAATTAACCAGTGCAACGAGACCCATTAAGCACAAAATAACATCATACTGTAAACCTGCAGAAAATGCTGAAAAACATTTGGATAATAAAACAAACAATTGTATTTTTTACTTTTTTAAACCTTCTTATTACTATTATTAAATTAAACCTTTTGTAAACTGTAAATACTGCATGTCTAGAGTAAAAGAGAGAGAGAGAAAGAAAGAGAGAGAGAGAGAGAGAGAGAGAGAGAGAGAGAGAGAGAGAGAGAGAGAGAGAGAGAGAGAGAGAGAAAGAGAGAGAGAGCGAGAACAAGAAAGACTGGGATAAATACTGGGCAGGAAAATGACATAAATAATGCTCCTGCAGACTGGCAAAGGCAGAACACACAAAGAACCCATGCTGACACTACC